>NW_005187626.1:832703-836015 GCF_000239375.1 Pundamilia nyererei | reverse complement strand
AACGCTGATCATTTTATTAAAGATGAAAGACTTTAGACAGTTTTTCAACTCTCAGTAATGCCATAGTGATCGTTTGATATATGGACCTGCAGCGGAGTTTAGACCCAGACACGGCTAGTGACGTCAGACTGAACAACCGGACAGCCAAACCCATCTGTTCTCTGATTGCATAGTTAAATTTGTGATTGACATGACATTGACCAATCAGCTGACAGGAAGAAAAATAGAGTCAAAATTCGTATTTGTAACCTAAAACTTGAGTGCAGAGTTTCACACGTGTAAGTCCACACACAAATTCTTTTTACTCATACAAAACTGATTTACAAGTACAAAATATTTATGACCACAATTTGAGCCCATAGTCTTTCACATTGTTCACGTTATGTGTGTGATCGTGGAGCAGAGCCGCGGCTGCGTCCAGCTCTGACAGGTTTATGAACAGACAGATGTAAGTCTGGTGGAGGTGGGTTTGCTCCAGTGAAATGCGTCAGCAAACAAAGACATGTTGGACAATTTCCCGGTCCCAGCCCTGTGGGAACAGCCCCTTCCTGGTGTGGAAGTCCTGACCTCAGCCCCACAGAACAGCACAGGGCTGTGAGCCTTTTCCTCCAGCATCAACCTCACGGACGTGCGTCCAGCCTGTGGATTAAGACCGGGAGGTCGATCGAGTTCACGCGAACATGAAGGCAGACGAGCGAATATTTTTGGCAGCGTAGTGAACGACATCACGCCTCTTTCACACTGCCAGGCCAAAGGCACCAGCAGATAAACGTTTTCACTTCCTGTTTCAAGGTGGCGTTGTTAATGGGCTTCTCGCCATCCTGAGCGCCGAGATCATGACCTGGAAACAGGTTTCGTCTGACTGGATCTCGTTTTATCAAATTATAATTTGAATGTGGAGCGTCTCCCACCTCAACCGATCGGACGCGACGATGACAGCAGGTGCGGGTCACATGACCTACTCAAACTCACCGAACACTCGTCCTGGCGTGCCCGCCACGACGTGCTGGCCGTAGTCAAGCTTGCGTATGTCCTCGCCCACGTTGGTGCCCCCGATGCAGGCGTGACACTGCACGTTCATGTAGTCTCCCAGAGCGAGCAGCACCTGCGCACACGTGCAAACAGCCAATCAGAATGCAGCACATATGATCACAGGTGATCGGCCAGCTGTGACGAGGCGCAGGCATACCTTTTGAATCTGTCCAGCGAGCTCTCGAGTCGGAGCGAGGATCAGAGCCTGCGTCTCCCTCACCTGCAGACAGGAAACGCATCACAGTGTCACAATAACAGTTTAACCCATCTGCTTGAAAAGGCCACGCCCACCGAGGCTGCAACAGACTCACCTGGATGTCGAGACACTGCAGCACAGACACGCAGAAGGTGGCGGTCTTTCCCGTTCCAGACTGAGACCTGCAGACAGCAGCTGTTAGAACATTTGGAGGCACGAGAGCTACACGGCAACAAGAACAGCGAGGGAAGAGGAAAGGAGGGAAGGACGAGGAGAGAGGAGGGAAACGCTTACTGAGCGATGACATCACGGCCTTTGATGATCTGCTTGATGGCTCGCTGCTGGATCGCTGATGGCTTCTCAAATCCTGCAACACGAACACTGCGTCACTGCCAGAAAACTTTATTTACAACTAGCAAAGTGCACAAAACATCTGTCCTTCAAACAACTTTATTTTAACCCGGCCACAGGTTTCTCAACATTCTTTTAAATGACCATAATTCTGAAACACTTTATGCAATCTGAAATCCTCCCGGGGTTCCTGAAAGCAGCGAGACGACGCCTCTCAGTGACATCAGGGTCATTACAGTAACCTGAAGCACGCAGCAGCCCCGGGAAGGCGAAGGCGGTCCCAATTAAAGCTTCCTCCTTTTTTCCACAGATTTGGGCGATATGACCCGGTTATCTCCTGATAACCTCATCTGTCACTAAATGTGCTTTTTCTGTAACTCGACCCGTGTGAGGGGTTTTCAGCGGAGTGTTCTGACCGATGCATGAAACCATCTATTTTTAGATAGAAGTTGTAACGGCCGCCATTTTCTTTGTGAGTCTTTCTACACGGCATGCTGCGGGGAAACGCCCGTTGTAGCGTTTGAGTCTGAGGTTGGTTTGGAGCACCTGACATCCGTAAACTCTCTCCACTCTCTGCCACCTGAGAAGAGCTCTGTGCTGTTCGAGTCTGAGGTGGCGCCGCTTTGTGCAAGAACTTACATTGTGCAGTTTTCCGTGTCAGACGTTTCATAACCAAACCGTGTCCGCGCACCAGAGGCGGCCCTCGTTTAGGAATAAGGTCCTGGATTTGTGTGGACTGGTCCGTCTGTTTGCAGCTACCTGGTTCTGCCTCGTCTAAACTGGTCGTGCTGGGATTCTCTGTCCCCGCATCCATAAACAGTGGATTTCGCATCACCGTGAAACAAACGATAGCATACCGCACAGCCCTGGGCCGGATGTATCCTTCGTACCCCACCCTATCCCAGGATTCATTGCGAGGCGATGGTGATGATGTTCAAGCGGGTAAAGAGTAAACTCCACATTTATTTGTGTAGAAATGTTCCAACAGTGACGTTAACTTCCTCTTCCTCTGCTCAGAGTCTGCTTTAAGCTCACAGACACCGTGACGATACTTCAGCCATCAACACAACAAGCTGAGGTGCAGACAGGCTGCTGCAGCCTTCACTCTGACAAACATCGGCCACACTCAGCCCCGCTCAGCGGCTCTGCTCGTTCTGTTCGGTGGCTTTAACTAAAAGAAACTAATGACTGTCGATATTTTTGATTTAGTTGTGCTCTAAGTGCGGATGTAAAACAAACATTTTATTGAAGAATGAGACGGTTATTTCATAGATGCTCTTAAATAAATCCGACGGTCTCACGGGCAACTCGTTTGGAAAGATCTAAGAAGCTTAGAGCTCACAGCAAGTATGTAACCAGGACTAATTACTGCAACTCCCAAACCTGCAAAGGAACATGAACACAGCCGGTTTACCCAGCACTGGCCTCACACACATCACACCACATTATTAAAACCATGGTGATTCAGGTGACTTTGGATGGAATTGGTTCCCCATCAACAGGTTCTTCTCTACTGGGTTCATAAACACAATTTCAGACCAGTAAAAACATTGCTTCATGAAAGCGGTGCTGGTGATGCTGTTGTCTGTGAAGGTTCTCAGTCATCCAGGTCATCGTAGTCTAAGGAGCTTGCAAAGAAATGCGTCTGGACTTCTTTAAGTTGCTTGAAGACGTTTCACCTCTCATCCGAGAAGCTTCTTCAGTTCTAAGGTCAAATGGTGGAGAGTCCCAGA
>NW_005187626.1:829774-830883 GCF_000239375.1 Pundamilia nyererei | reverse complement strand
AAAAAAAATCTCATTAACATTAAAAATGTATTTTGTAAGAGTAAGTTGCCCAACAAGACAGCAGAAATGGCAGCAAATATTACAATAGTTCTGTAAAACTATTTTAAGTGGGGATAAAGGACCGGATTGGTTATAATGTAAGTACAAGTTGTAAAGATACTTAAAAAACAGATAATGTTTTAATTCTTTATGTCACCCCTTTGTATCCCCTGTTCACCGAAGTACGAACATACGTAAAGATATTACACATAAAAAATACACAGAAACACTGGAAATCAGTTTTTGGCAGACAATCACTTTTTGGCACAACACCGGTCTAAAGTCAGGTCTATCAGAACATCTGTTTCTCCGCCACTGAAAGTGCGCAGACACGTTAGCAGGTCGGGCTAATGCTAATTGGAGAGCTTCTGGAAAGAACTAAAAGCCGGAGAGTCAGACTAACGGCACCCCTCCGGATACGATGCCCCCGGGGTCGAACCGAGGACAGTGAAATATCTTTAATTCGCCTACTCAAACACACTGCGCCGACTTTAGCTTTACAGATGACTAGCTGAGCTAGCTTTCCCCCGGAGGCCGCGCCGAACCCCGGCCTACCGTAGGCGTAGATCCCGCGGAGAAGGTCCTCCCGGAGGCCCATGGTGTCGAAGGTAGGGGTGACGTCCACCTCCTCGCTGGTCTCAAACTCCACCTTGGTCATATCTTCTTCCTTCAGGATCCTCTTCCTACCCTGAGCCCCGGCAGCAGCCATGTTCCTCGGAGCTTTTAATCCTACTGAATGTCGCAGAAGTCCGGATTCACCAGTCCGCGCTTCGCCGCGCTGCTAAGCTAACTGCTAACGAGAGAAAGAAGCACGTGTCGCTACGCCGATGACGTCCGCAGCGGGCGACGAGGATTTTACGTCACAGCAGAAAAAATAACAAATTTCCGGGTTCTTTATCAGCGTACTCGGAGGCCGACACAGAATAAAATGTAAACCTGATCGAATGATGACAAACTGATCAATACTGAATAAGAAAGTGTCTCAGTGATCGATCAACACGGGACAGACGGACTTCTGAAAACAAGGAATAACAGCCTATAACTATATATACAAAACACACTATTTATTT
>NW_005187626.1:816709-828122 GCF_000239375.1 Pundamilia nyererei | reverse complement strand
TCTTTGGCAGTTCAGAAATCAGGACACATAGTTAGAATGTGTCTGGTTATAGAGCTGGCTCAAGCTGAAAGGCAAGTAGAGACAACATGGGCTTTCTTGAAGGCAAGTAGGTTCCCAAGAAGGCTGCTATATATTCTGGCTTTCTATCAAGTTTTTCCAACATAAAAAAGAGCAGTGATAAAATAAAGTACATATTTTTTCTCCTCCAATTTGATCAAGAAGAAGCTAAGTTTGAAAACCAGCAACTGATTTCAGAAATGAAAAGTCAAAATCCAGCACTTGGCACAATATCTCAAAAAAATCAATTAGTCAATTTTGAAAATGAGAAGGTTTTGCCAGAAGCCAGTGATCTATTTATCTCAACTCTATCTGTCTGAGTCGTGAATTTCTAACGGGGCCAGAAAAGGTTCCTTGTGATTCAGTGAGAGAACAAGCGTGTGTGAGATGTAGTGTAGTATGTAAACCGTTTGACATCAGTGTTTGGGCTTTCTTTATGAGAACATCTGCAGCAGCTGCCCTATAAATTCCCAATGTTGAGAAAGCAGGAACAAAAAGTTCCATTTTTGTATAGCAGTGTACCATGGCAAGAAGCGGACCCAGTCGTGCCTCATCTGGAGCAGCATGGCCAACGTTTTGGGAAAATCAAATTGGGGATGAAGAACTGAGATAATGTTGGTGTATGTTTACAAGCCAGTTCTGCACAGCAACAGACAACATTGAAGAGATCTTACTGATTGCCACCATATCAGCCCCAGACAACAGGCAAGACATCTGTCTTGGTTTTACTTTTCAACAGACCAACTCTGTGTGGTATTCTGGCATTTAATGGGAAATATTGGCTGATGTGACGATGTTGTTGTTTCCTCTTTAAGAATGTCTTCATTGCCAGTGATATCTAAATGTTAAAGTTTCAACTAGCCCCATAGGCAATCAGCATTTCACATTATTAGCACATTATTAGCAGACACACTCAGTGCTAAATTAAACATACACTCAAAATTCAAAATGCTTCTGGCTTCTTGGCAGATTTTTGGGACTTTTCAGATTTGTGAAAAATGCTGATAATTCAATTCAATTCAGTTTTTTTATAAGGTACTAAATCACAACAATAGTTACTTTGGGGAAATTTATATTGTAAGGTAAAGACCCTACAATAATACAGAGTGACAGTGGGAAGGAAAAACTCCCTTTAACAGGAAGAAACCTCTGGCAGAACCAGACTCAGGAAAGGGCTTCCATCTTTTGTAACCTGTTGGGGGTATGGGGAAGAGGCATGCTGACATGCTGTGGAAGAAAGCCAATGATGAATAATAATAACTAATGATTCAATTCAGAGTGGTGTATAAATGCACAGTGAGTGAAAAGGTGAGTGAAGAAGATTGATTTTAGTGGAGGGAGACTAAAAATCCAGAAAAAAACAACACTTTACATAAAAGTTACTAACTGATTTGCATGTCATTGAGGGAAATAAGTCCCATCCCTAAAACTCAGCCAGAATTATTGTTCCCACAGATTGGCTGTGTGCCATGATTGCAATCAGCCAATCAATCATCTCATTGTACAACTGTAAACACACAGGATAGAAATACAGATTAAACGGGGGAAAGTAACACAGACACACTGAATAATTAAATAAGACATTAAAATATTACAAATATTCATGTTTTTAAAGCTTTCTTGTTGAGACAGGAACAAACTTTCTGTTTCTGTCCTGAGAGTGGACAGCTTACATTTACAGATGTGGAGTTTGATCGATGAGGGAAAAGCACGAGAGCCTTTCTCACTAAAGTCAGTAAAACCAAATAACACGTTTTGGTAAAAAAAAAGTACAAATTCTGATCAGATGCTGTCAGAGATGAAACTAACGATATGTTTCCATAAAACCTGAGTAAAGGTAAATGTTTCTGTATCGCTCTTCTGTTTTTGAAGGATTTAAACTGGACCCTGAGACACACTGACAGGTGTGATGTCATCACGTCAGCCGCTACACTGGGCAGCCTGTAGGTGATGACGTAATCAAACATAAACAAACCACAAAAGTGTAAACTAACAGTCTGGTAAATGTGAAAGAGGTCACCTGTGCAGCCAGGTGACAGGAAGCTGAGGACTGATGCTGCTGTTGTATAAAATCACCAAATACTCCGATGATTTTACCCCTTTATAAACTTTGTTACTCTGTTGTTTAAATGAGGTTTTTAAAATAATGTTTTTTATTAAGAATTTTTTCTTTATACATATAAACAAAAGGAGAAGAGAAGGATAGTTTGTACATTTGGGGTCATTAGTCCGTACACTTAAGGCTGTAGAATTTAGGGGGGAAAGGAAAATAAAGAAAATAAATACACAGACACATCTACTGTATATGTGTAAAAATAAATAAAGTGTTTCCCCAGATAACAAAGTCCCTGCAAAATAATCCCATTCATTCCCCCCAGGTCACTGTATTTCCACAGCTGACATGAAACAGGTGCATGAACCTGAAAAATTGGTATAGATTTGGAAATGCATCAAGGAAACGACCCCACATGACACAACATGAGGTCATATAACCCCCGTGTGTGTGAGTGGGAGAGGCAGCGTCCCTCCACCTGGAGGGTGAATGATGGCTCCCGTCTTTTAGAGGCACCTCATTCCCACTGATGCCAAACAGAGCGAGAAGAGGGTCGGGGCCAGTGTCACTCTGAGAATCCTGGACAGGGTATGAAAAACCTCTGTCAGGAACTGAAGGAGACTGGGACAAGACCAGTACATGTGGATCAGTGAGGCTTCAGCAGTTTGGCATCTGTCACAATATGGAGCGATATCAGGAAAGACACGAGATAATCTGGATGTTTAAATAAAGTTTGTTTGTGAGGTCACACTGAAGCAGCTTTATTTAAAAGAACTACAACTGCTAAATTGTCCGAGGTTTCCCATCTGCCTGCATCACAGGAGGCAAAAGTACAGATGTTCTGTACTGCAGTAGAAGTACACGCACTAGTGCTGACAATACTGCAGTAAAAGTACTGATTGAACAATCTCATTTGTTGTCAGAACTTCAAAAAATTATGCAAATTTGTTGCCTCAAAAAATAAAAATGTACTTAAGGTGACTAGGTTAGGACAAAGTATTCACTGAGTACACAGTACTAAGAACTGGACTTTTCTGAGTGAGCAACTCTAAATGTTTCTCCACTGACACTAACAAAGTTCTAAACTAAAAAACAATTTATGGTAACTTACTGTTTTTAATTTGGCTGACATACAAATTAAACGCCTCCAGGGTGAGGTGTTCGGGCATGTCCCACGGTTAAGGAGGCCCTGGGGCAGACCCAGGACACGCTGGCCTGGGAACGCCTCGGTGTTCCCCCGGACAAGCTGGAGGAGGTGGGCGGGGAGAGCGAGGTCTGGGCTCCTCAGCTGAGGACCCGGTGACCCGGCCCGGATAATCACATTATGTTTTATCATCCTTGAACGTTCAGTACAACACTTGACATTAGAGGTGGGAATCACCATACATCCCACGATACGATATTATTGCAAATGTTTAGAATATTTTGCGATATTCAGATTCTGTACATAAAGGTAAACTTTATCAATATTCATTTTATCTAATATCAAAGTCAGAATAAAGGCTGAATAATTACACACACCCCACTGTTCAGTTATTTATTTGTAAAACATGTTTGGAATCATGAATGATTTTCCTTCCACTGCTCACGTGTGCACCACTTTGTGTTGGTCTTTCACCTGGAATTCCAATAACATTGATTCATGTTTGTGGCTGTAATGTGACAAAATGTGGGAACGTTCAAGGGGGCCGAATACTTTTGCACGCCACTGTATTTTAGCTTCCACCCTTCACTTTGTTGACAGCGCTACAAACCCTCGGCCTTCTCTCAGTGAGCTTCCTGATGTAACCTGAAATGGTTTCACCTCACAGGTGTGCCTGTCAGGGTGCACTGGTGGAGCTGGGACCATCAGTTGTGTTATGAAGCAGTCAAGTGGGTACACAGCTGACAGCCTGTTTGACAACTGTTAGAATAAATATTAGAACCAATCAGCTAAGTAAAGAGAAACAACAGTCCAGCATTACTTTAAGAACTGAAGGTCAGTCAGTCTGGAAAATTGCTAAAACTTTGAATGTGTCCCCAAGTGCAGTCACAGAAACCATCAAGACTACGATGAAACTGTCTCACATGAGGACGCCCCAGGAAAGGAAGACCAAGAGTCCCTCTGCTGCTGAGGATACATTCATCCGAGTCACCAGCCTCAGAAATCACAAGTTAACAGCAGCTCAGATCAGAGCCCAGATAAATGCCACACAGAGCTCCAGCAGCAGACACATCTCTACATGTTCAGAGGAGACTGTGTGAATCAGGCCTTTACAGTCAAATAGCCGCTGAAAAACCACGACTAAAGAAATGCAACAAGCAGAACAGATTTGTTTGGACCAAAAAACACAAGGAGTGGACATTAGACCATCTGTGCTTTGGGCTGATGAGTCCACATCTGAGATCTTTGGTTCCACACGCTGCACGTGATGGTCTCTACATACATGGTTCCCACTGTGAAGCATGGAGGAGGAGGTGTGATGAGGGCGGGGCATCCTGCAGCGACATGCCATCCCATCATTTGTTTTTCACCAGGACAATGAGCCCAAACTCACCTCCAGGCTGTGTCAAGGCTGTTTGACCAAGGAGAGTGATGGAGTGCACCACGCCTCCACAGCCACCTGACCATTGGACGTAAAACGTACAGCTTATTGCACCAGCAGCATCTGCTCTTATATAACTATCATTAGCTGACAGCTTTAAGTGTTTAAGGTCTGTGCTAATTAAAAATAAAGACAAGATGATAGTTTATTAAATTTTAATGAAATTTGCAGATTGTTTCGGTGAAGTTTAATAAACTCCTTCTATCTAAAATATAACAGGACACCGGAGTAAATTCTGGAGCATCTCACACTTCTGATAATCAGCTGTCTGCTTGACATTTATTCAGCTGTGTAAAAACTTTAATCTCAGCCAAACTGATTTACTCAGGAACAAATAAAATAACATTTTAAGTTATCTAAGTGACTCATATATCATGTTTAACCCGAGTAGCGACAGACGGCGGTGGGTCTGAAAACGATTTGCCGGGAGTCCGGTGTTCTCACGGCTCTAGTGAGCCTAGCCCCCGGCTAGCTATCGAGCTAGTGGGTAACAGACGTCTCCGAAAACGTCGGAGCGCTTTTGAAAATATGTGGTGTCTTGATAAACTGAGCAGATATTTGAGGTTTACACAGCTACATTCTCTGAAAATATGTTAAACGTTTATTTTGTGACCCAGAAAGAATAATAAGAGTAAAGTTAAAACTAACTAGCTGCCGCCATTGTTGGAAACTGCGCTGGGCTGCGCTATGAATTCTGGGACACAGCTTCTTCTTCTTCGGGGTTTAACGGCAGCTGGCATCCTTGTACATGCAGTGCTGCCATCTTCTGTTTCAGTCCGTTATTACACTCTTAAATCCTGCTACTTATTCCTGCGTCTTTTGGGATCTTACAAAGCTTCAAACGACGCGTCGACTATTAAATCAGTCGTCGACGATTTTGATAGTCGACGTAATCGTGGCAGCCCTAGTGAGAAGGCATCAAAACTTTCTCTCATATTTCCAAGTGACTGAACAGGTATTCAGGTGTGTGCAGGAGTGTGAAAGAGATCAGCATGATGGTGCAGGTTCAGTCTGAGCTGCTGGAGACGAGTGTGAGGAAACACTCGAGCTGCAGACTCACTGCTGAAGTCAAACCTGGGCTCAGTCTGTGCAGCAGGATCAGATGTTAATGTGCACAGAACAATAACACTGCTGCAAATCTGTGAGCTGCCAATAAAGCTGTGTTATAATCGATGCTGCTCATCAGCGAAACAGACCTCAGGCCTTCCTCGAACCTAACCTGTTCGCATCATGGGTTACCATGGCGACTTACCCCGGTGAGAAGGGAAGCACCTTTGTGGTACAGAGTAGAGGGTAGCTGGATACATGGTAGTGCAGGCCGCTGCTCCTGATGATGATGTCAGGATAAGACAATCTTGGCTTTGCTGAACTCATGTCATTGTGCAGGTTCCAGGTCAGCTGACAGTCGTCCACCAATCACTGCTAAATGCAAACTGGCTTACAAATACTGGCGGCATCCTGGATGCACCTGTGGTAAGAATTCCCACATCGCTTCTTTCACAAACTTCAAAGTCCACCCCGCCCCCATGTGACCTCATCCTTTCACCGCTGACGGGTGAATATGATTGGTTGTTTGTGTAAAAACTATAAATTTGAGCAGAAGCACTTTCTTAACTGCTCTCACTCTTACCCGCCCGTCATTGCTTCTTCTTCGTGTGTCGTATTGGTCGTGTCTGTCTGTTGGAGGGTCAGCTCGCCATAGAACGAAATGATTATTAATCCTCAGGCGTTCACATGAAACATTTTAATAACAACTGAAATCATTTTCACATTTCTTCAAATCAAAGATGAACGTTCAGAGAATACAGATCCAGGTTTTACTTTGAAAGGTCCATACAGGAAGTGATGCTCCTGGTGTTCCTGCTGTCCGTGTCACCGCGCGCGACACCGCCACACAAACGAGCGTCCGCACACTTTTGGCACTTTCTTCATCTCAAATGAAAGACGCCTGGCAGAGTGACATCATCACTACATTGACCTGGACATCGGGTCGGCGTTCCAGGAAGTACCAACTGATGACGACATGTTTTTGTTTACATGATCAACACAAACACGTAAACACGAAGTCCATCAAACCGTCGCAACAAAGAAGGAAACGAATCATCTGCGTTCATCTCAGTCGTCTTTTGATTGGTGGACGTCCAGACTGACGACCTGCAGCTCGGTCAGGTTGTTGCTGCTCTGTTGACTGATGACCATCTAAACAAACAAACAAACAAAGTGTCACTGCAGTGAGCGCAGCCATGTTTACAAACACTCACATACTTGTGTGTACATAAATGTTTTGTAATCTTTTGACCTCGTTTATCTCGTGTTTGGTTACATTGTCTCCCTGTTCAGCACGCTGCCGACACTCGATGTCTTTTAAACGTGCTTTACAAGTAAAACTGACTTGGCTCGATGTTAACGGCCGCCTGCAGGGATGTGCGTGAACGTGTCATTAATGTGTCATGTGCAGTTGGCGTGTTGTGGTACCGGGTGCAGCTGGACTGCAGAAACTGGGATCTGAGTGGTGCCTGGAGGAAGAGAGGTGAGGAAGACCTGCGGCACGGCGGCTGAAAGAAGAAAAGAGTTTGTGGTTTTTCTGAAAACGTTTTCATTTCAGCAAATATTAACAGTCGGTCACCTGGGTCATGTGACTGGGTGTGGCCTGCTGGAGAGAAGGTGTTGAGGACTGTGAGGCTGCCGTCGCCCAGCGAGGGCGTTGGTGCGGCATACATCACCGTGTGACTGCCTGGGTACATCATGTGACCTGCTACTGAGGAAGAGGAGGAGGAAGGGGAGGAGACGATGGAGACGGGAAGACTTGCTGCAGAGAGAGAAAGATGGTCAGGTTGGCGATGCTACGTTAACCCGTTACGGAACGTGTCTTTGTGTTCATACCTGTGGAGGAGGCGGGGCTCTGCATGTCAGAGCTGCTGTGATTGGCGGTTGCCTGCTGGCTGCTGGTCTGTACTTGGATTGTCTGCAGCTGCTGAGAGACTCCAGGTCCTGATGACACAAAGAGGGCGGAGCTAACATTCACCTGTTGGCAGGCAAGCTAAGGAAAACGCACCGATTGACAGGAGGACGGCGTAGCAGTGTGCTGACCTGACAGCGACACGGTGGCAGGAAGCCGCAGCAACGTAGCTGGCTGTGTGGGTGGAGCATGCAGCGTGGGGGTGGGGCCTGGGGCCACGGGGCCCTGGATGGCCAAAGACTGGCCCTGCAGCTGGCTGAGGGGGATGGTGTGTGCGCCCGGAGGCAGCGAGCCACCTGCAGACAGGTCAAGGGGTGGGTCCAGAGACAGATTAGCTGAATAAAAGCAGCAGGAAAGCCAAAAGTGTGTGGACAGGTGAAAGACCAGCAGGTGCTCTGGTGGCCATTGAAATGTTTACTTTTACCTGCCAGCTAAGAAACAACACAAACACGAGCCTTGTGTCAGCAGTTGACTCCGCCCACCTACCTGACATCAAGGTAAAGCCTCCAGGAAGCACCACCCCGGCTGATGTCTTCAGCAGCGTCCCATTGGCGGTCGAGGACGGCGGCTGCCAGGTGGGGGCGCTGGTCTGCACCTGCAGGGACGCTGAGGATGAAGAGGAGCAGGATGTGGAGGAGGAGGAGGAGCTGGCCAGGCTGAAGGCCGGTTTGACCAGATCCTGCAGACACACGACATCTGTATTTAAGGAGCGGGGCTAAAAGCGCTGATCCCGACATTTAAGTAACAGCACCTGGACGCTACCTTGGCAGCCTCGGAGCAGCCGTCAGCTTCTGACACCTGATAGCTGAGGTCGGTCTCCTCGAAGCCCGTGGCGCTCATCCTCTGGTCGGAGGAGGGGTCGGAGCGCGGCGGCGAGTCTGGCGAGTTCAGGCAGGTCTGGATCAGAGCTTTCCCCGTCTCTGACGTGATCATCGGCTGCAGCTTCCTCGTGGCGAAGGTGTACACGTGGCCCGTCTCGCTGGCAACAAGCAGCAACACCTGCGTACCTGTGAGCGTGGACAGCTCGTACGCCTGGGTGGGGGAGCAGGTACAACAGGTGAACACGCTATCGGTCTAAACACACCTGCAGACATGGTGCAGTTCCTGGAGTGAACAGCTGACTGATGCTGTACCACTAACCTCACCTGTCAGATAAACTGAGCTGAAAGCAGAGACAGTGGCTCATCTGTATTTATTGAGTTTTACTCACTGAGCTCTACTGTATTCTACTTTGATTTTTATTGACTGATTCTACCTGCTGCACCCTGCTGGCTCCAGCCAAACTTCACCTGTCTACAGGTGAGATGCTCCTAAAGAACCTTACTGAACGCTCAGACACACCTGCAGACCTGAGCTGGTACAACGTCACCCTTTTTAGCCTCCACCTGCTCCCGAGCCTCCAGGTGAAGGTCTGCAGGTGAGAACAGGGTGATGATACACCTGTGCTCTGTGGCAGGTGAAGCTTTCATATACTTTTGGATTTTAGAAGCTTAGATTGAGACGAAACGTGAAAATTTCAATGTCAGAGTAAACCCACAGCTGACCTCTGACCCCTGCTGCCTCTCACCTTCTTCATGATGCCGGTCTTCCTCTTGCTGAAGGTGGTGTACCTCCGCAGCTTGTTGTCTATGAACTCCATCTTGATCTTCACCCTGCCTCGGGTCTTCTTGCCGGGCTTCACCCCCGCCGCCCCGGGCCTCAGACCACTGTACGCCCCGCTGAGGCCTCCGGAGCTCTGCGCCGCCTGATGCCCGACCTCCCGCTCGCTCCTCTCCCGCTTCACGCCCCTCCGGTCCCCACCCAGGCCCCCCGTGTCATCGTCCTCCGCGGAGTCAGAGTCCTGGTCGGAGCCGCTGAACGCCCCCTCGGCGCTGTAGTCCCGGTCCTCCGGCGCCCCCTCGCCAGTCTCACGGGCCGTGTCCGGTTCCGGTCCGGCTGTGTCTGTGCTGCTCATGCGTCCAGGTAAGGTTCTGGAGCCCATCTCGGCCCCGCTGCCCGCCAGCATCCTTATCAGCGTCCCTCCCACCGGGCCCGGAAGATGGATCCTCCGGGTGCGCCGGAGAGACCCTCGGCGGGGCTCGGAGCTCCGCGCCGGGTCGACTAGCCGCACCGCTAGCTGCGTGGCTAACGGGGCTAGGCTAAGCGCTCAGCGGCTCTACAGCGACAGGTCGCCCGGTGAGTCCGTTAGAAAGCTCCGGGAGCCCGCGGGCCGTGAGGGGAAGCCGCCGGGCACACTTTCCGCAGGAAATCGATCCGGATCGATCAGAAATTAGAAAAAGTTGTGAAGTTGTTTTCACAGAGCAGCGAGGCCCGGCCCCCCACGGATCACTCCCCTCCACATAAGGAAATGACGGGCAGCTTCCGCAGATATCCGTCCGCTCTGACAGGTAGTCCGGCACTTCACAGCCACTGCAGCCACCCCGCGGCTCGGAATCGCTTTACCTCTCACCGGAAGTGTCGGGGTAGGGAGTCTTTATGGTCTGGTGCGGACAGGTGCGAACTTACCGAAGCTTGTGCGCAATGATACGCAGTTCTGGGCTGTACGACCGGGACACCTTTCTCCATATAAAGAACGCGTTTCCTTTTATGGCCCCGCCTCTCCTTATATGGTCATCCTTCTTCCTGCACACCTCCAGCCTGAACAGCTGCAGCACGTGGAGATAGGAGGACGACTGTGGAAGCCCAGCTGTGCCAATATGACAATAATCAATAACACAAATAAAAAAGTGAAAAGATTTTATAGATTAGATTCGAGTGTCAGGTTGCAGCGTTACACCTGCTTTTATATATGACACGAGGAACATGGAGGAATGACCTGCTCCACGGCAGGAAAAACTGAAAGAACATGCTCAGCAACCTAAACCAAACATCCCGATAACATGCAATGCCCCGTGAGAGCGCTCAGGTCCTCATGATGGTGCTCTCTATTCAGACTCAAATACATAAAATTCCAGCCCAGAGAATGAGAGAGATGAGTGAGCTAAACCATCTGAACTTTGACCTTTGACTGTGGGGTCAAACCGTGACCTCAGCAACATGAAATCCGAATGATGTTCTAGAGTAGTAAAATGAAAAGTTATAAAGAAAAAACACAAACATGGGAAATAATAAAAGATGAAAAAAAAACAACATGAAAAAAGAAATTGAAATAAAAACCATCAGATTTCATCAGACTGTTCATGGCTCCGCCCCCGTCACCCGTGATGAAATGTCTGTTTTCATGCAGCGTCCAGATTTCTCAGTACTAAAGTGAAAGTACCTCAAAGGAGTACTTCACAGTACACTAAACTTACTGAGTTACTTTCCAGACTGAAGTCAGATCAATACATCAGCAGAGATCAGTCTGAATCCTTTAATGAGTTTATTACATCATCACTCCTTCAGCCAATCAGTGAGCTGGGGCCTGCTGGGTGCTGCTTTGGAGTCACTAGTGCTGAACCAGGATCAGCCTGTAATCTCACCTCAGATTAGCTGCAGAGTCCGGCGGTACTTGCAGAACACACGCCATTTACACGCCACAAACAACATGTCGCTCAGCGGCGCTGAAGCCGGCGGCCCCCCCTGGAGGAACCACAGCTTCATCCTGGGAGGGGGGCGAGATCCCCCTCTGACTGACCAGGGGGAGACCATCATAGGAGTCTACCTACTGCTGCTGGGTGAGCGCGCACACACACATTCACACACACACAATCAGACACACATACAGATACACACAGACACACAATCAGACACACAGACACAGACAAAAACAAACACACA
>NW_005187626.1:811945-815331 GCF_000239375.1 Pundamilia nyererei | reverse complement strand
CACACACACACACACACACACACACACACACACACACACATGTGCTGTGTCATCGTTGTGTCCTGCATCTGTGTGATGTTATTTGGCTTCAGTCTGTCAGTGATCAGCGATCAATACTCTGATCATGCTGTGGGCACAGCAGCGCTCTCAGCTGCAGCAGCTTTGATGAGCTTCTCTGGCTGTGGGTAACAGAGCAGGTGTCGCTCTCACCTGTCTGCTGGACATCAGCTGCACTTTAAGTGTTCTTAGTAGTGACCTGCTGGATTACCCTCAGCTGCTCCTGTATAGTACTGTGTGTACACTGTGTACTTACTGTACACACTGAAGTACCTGCATGCACCTGTGTGTTTCCAGGATGGATGTCCTGGTTCGGGAACAGCATCGTCCTCTTCGTCCTCTACAGGCAGAGAGCCTCGCTGCTGCCCACCGACTACCTGACCTATAACCTCGCCGTCTCAGACGCCAGCATCTCCGTGTTCGGATACTCCAGAGGAATCATCGAGATCTTCAACGTCTTCCAGGACAGCGGCTACCTCATCTCCTCCATCTGGACCTGCCAGGTACTGACGTCCCAGCTCAGACTCAGCCTGTGGTGGGACGTGACGGGCTCACCTGTGATGTGTTCTCACGCAGGTGGACGGGTTCTTCACGCTGGTGTTCGGTCTGAGCAGCATCTACACGCTGACCGTGATCAGCATCACACGCTACATCAAAGGATGCCACCCAAGCCGAGGTCAGAGGTCCGCCCATCAGGTGTTCACCATCATAGTGTTAACATGTTATTACCATGTCACCTGAGTGAGTGTGTGTGTTTCAGCGCATTACATCACCAGGACCAGTGTGTTCGTGTGTCTGTCGCTCATCTGGATCGCAGCTGGATTCTGGTCCGGGGCGCCGCTGCTCGGCTGGGGCAGCTACACAGGCAAGAATACCCTGACCTCTGACCCCTGACCCCCTCACAGTACAGGAAGTGGCTGCAGGTCTCTCCAGGGCGGTGCGTTAGAGTGAATGAGGCTCAGATAAAGCAGGGACCATAAAACACCAGTGTCCTGCTTCCGCGTGCTGATTGGTCTGTCAGGGGTCCGCTGCGCCCTTATAGAACAGGAAGTGAGCAGTGGAAGGCCTTCCTTTAGTGACAGTGTCTGTCGTCTGTGCAGATCGCGGCTATGGGACCTGTGAGATTGACTGGGCCAAGGCAAACTACTCGAGCGTCTACAAGTCCTACATCGTCTCCATCTTTGTGTGCTGCTTCTTCATCCCTGTGCTCGTCATGCTGTTCTGCTACGTGTCCATCATCAACACAGTGAAGCGAGGCAACGCGCTGTCGGCCGAGGGAGACCTGACCGACCGCCAGCGGAAGATCGAGAGAGACGTGACCGTCGTGAGTGTTTGTCGCTGTCATCTCCTGCCCACCAGAGTGCCGTTCGGGAAGTTCGATCACTTTCTCTGTCTCTGCAGGTTTCCATAGTGATCTGCACAGCCTTTATCCTGGCCTGGTCGCCGTACGCCGTGGTGTCCATGTGGTCCGCCTGGGGTTTCCACGTGCCCAACCTCACCAGCATCTTCACCCGCCTCTTTGCCAAATCTGCCAGTTTCTACAACCCGCTCATCTACTTTGGTCTCAGCTCCAAATTCCGCAAAGACGTGGCGGTCCTGCTGCCTTGCACGCGTGACGCCAAAGACACCGTCAAGCTGAAGCGTTTCAAACCCAAGGTTGACGGTCGTCTTGCCACAGGAGGCGGGGCCAGATTCAAAGTTCATCTGAGCCGGCCTGAAAAGAAGTACTCGTTAGTGAACCATCCCCACGAGGCCCTGACCCAGGACTCGGGGGCAGTGAGTCCGCCATCCACGCCGCCACCCGTCAACAAGGAGGTGTTCTACATCGACATGCCCCGCCCCTCTGAGACCAGTTCTGGCTTTGAATGCGAGAGACTCTGATGGATGACTGAAATATCGATCCTCGTTAAGTCTGGTCTATAGAGACTCCGCCCCATCAAGAGCTCACTCCGTTCTGTTTGGTGAGCGAGGAGTGGAGGTTAGCGTTAGACACCTGTGTGTGACCACGAGGAGAGGAAGAGCCCATAAAACCCTGATGATGTTTTATATAAAGTCTCAGTTTTGATAACCACTCAGTGTGAATTTGATTGAGTCACATGTTTCAATAAAGTTTTTTAGGAGCAAACAAAAGTGTCGTTTTTTGAATGTTGGCCGTTCTCTGTCCAGGCACTGCTGTCGTAGAGGACACGCAGGAAATGATTTGAGGCTTGAATCCTGTGGAGCGTGGGTCTCCAGCTGGAGTCGTCTCAATGGGGTGGAGTAGTGTGATGACGGGAGCAGAAAGCTGCTCTCACAGAGGCTGAGGGTCTCTGAGCTGAAGGAGGGGAGAGTTCAGCTCAGAGAGCCTCCATAGGTGGAGGACAAAGCGATGCGATCATCTACGGCTCCTCTGATGGAGACTCACAGGAGCATGAGCTCACACAGAGCAGCTGCATACCTGCTGGATGATGGTAGGCGGGTGTGGGTGGGTGTGCTTCCTGTGGAGTCAAAGAGCACTCAGAGTTCGGACACACGTCTCCCGACTGCTGGTCAGAATGAACTGACCAATTAAGGCTGTGTGGGAGGGGGCCGAGATGAGGCTGTCACATGATCAGCCTCAGTCTGACCGCTAATCACAGTCCAGGCTTCAGTGTGAGTCTGCAGCAAAAATCAAACACACACACACACAAGCTCGTTACCTCCGTGCGCAGGTGTGCACGTTCACGCGGATTTGTGGTAAACGTGTCACAGCGCGCAGTCAGCAGGCGGCGCTGCAGCTCCGTGACTGCGGACAGAAGCCGGGTCAGCCCCGCCCCCGCCTCTCCAGCCTTCATCCCGGTCGGAGGAGGATGAGGAGTCCGCCGCGCGCTGCTCTGTGACGAGGCAGCTTCAGTGGAACGAACCGGAGTGGAACCGCCAGAGCCCGGTGAGTCTGATCGATCCGTCCTATCGGTTTGAAAGCGTTACTATGATCGATCCGCGTGGGTGAGGGTCTCTCTGACACGCACACACAAACACACTATCCACGCTACTGACGATAGGAGCCAATCAAACACCGTCTGTTTTTGAGGAAGATGATGGTGATAATATCCGACCCTGACGTCATCGGCTATTGATCAGCACACACACACTGCATTTGGTCACGCACTCATTTCTGCAAGTGTGCGCGTTACTGCAAGTGCACCTGTGAGACATGACGTCATGAGTCTTGAGATATCTGCAGACAGCAGGGGGTTCTGTGGGTCACGTGGTTCTCCGACAGGAGTTCTGGAGTAGATCAGCTGATGATGAAATTGACATCACTCTCACCTGAGTGGACTCCTGGGAAGTGTAGTCCAGACTCGAGGCTG
>NW_005187626.1:809868-811891 GCF_000239375.1 Pundamilia nyererei | reverse complement strand
CACACACACACACACACACACACACACACACACACACACACACACACGAGGATGTTAACTGTTAAAATTAAAGCTTCAAGTTTGCATCATTAGGGGCGTGGCCTCTCTGACTGACAGATAGCTTCACCTGAACTGGACCTCTGGACTGTGTTTGTGCTGTTGGAGCAGTTAAATGACATCAGTCTGTAGTAACAGACAATCCAGGAAGGACTCTGATTGGCTGTCACTGATTAACAGGTATCTATCGTACAGCTTTAGAAACAGCAGATGGTAGTTACAGTAATCTGATTACATTCTATTCATGGCTGTGTGAAGGGATGCACGACCTCCCACTGTCTCCTAGCAACAGTAACCATGGTGCTGTCTGTGGGCAGCAGAGCAGAATGTGCTGTTTCCATGGCGCTGCCTCTGAGATAGCATTCACACACACACACACACACAGATTCCTCTGCACCACTGAGGACCGACAGCCAATCAATCACTGTCGGTTACTGAGGATGATGATGAGAGTGATGAAGGTGTAATCTGAGCAGTTTCCCGGTGAGAACTTAGCACAGCTGGGGGTCAGAGGTCAGGCAGTGATGTCATGGTGCATGACTGTAATCACCTGTTGTTGTACATGAGAGGAGCTGCTGTACTAGCTGGGCTCACACTCTGCGATTTTTGGCCCATTTTGAGCCGATTTTTGAGTCGTGCGACCGTTTTGGTGATCGGCCCGATTTTGGCCTTCATCGTGCGTCGTGTAGTATACGTGGGTTAACGAGATGCGATTAACACCTCACGACCAGCTCCCAATCATCACCTCACGACCGTCGTGAGGGTGTCACCGCAGCTTCTCACACTGCGCACGCGCAAACACATAAACGTCGGTGAAAAAGACGGAGAAGCACAGCAGTGCAGCGTGTGATCTCGACACAAGCGATGGAGGCACTTGTAGAACTTTCGCTCATCCGAGCCTTTTCCATGTGGCCTCACAAAATCATCACGACCACAACAACCGTGAAAATAGTTGGATTTACGTTGCTGCTCAATCACAGATTACCTTCATGTTATGGACGCACAGTGTGAGCACTCAGGTCGCATCAGAGCGTCGGGCCGTATAGTGTGAGACCTGCATCGTGACCTACCAACTTCTAACCCCTGCGAGTCAATCGTACAGTTTGAGCAGGAGCTGAATAACGCTACTGAAAAAATCGCAGTGGTTGCCCAGCTTTAGTAGGAACTCACTGATTTGATCTGATCTCATAGTTTTGATCAGTATTTATCAGCAGAGTCTGAAGTTGATTGAATTCATTTTATTTATAGAGCATTAAATCCTAACAATAGTCACCTCAAGCTGCTTCATACTGTAAAGACTCATAGTAAAACTCCACAATCGTACGGCGCCCTGTGTTTGTTACCTTATGTGTACCTTATATGTGTTTTGTGTTGTTTTGGTTGGAAGCATCAAACGGTTTTTGAGGCTGCGCTGTTGTGATTTATCTTAAATGATGTTGGATCCTAAGAGGAACTGTTAAAGTCAAGTCAAGTGGCTTTTATTGTCATTCCAACCATGTGCAGTGGTACAGTGCAGAGTGGAACGAGACAGTGTTCCTCCGACACCCTGGTGTTACATATGACATATAACTGATGAACACAGGACTTAAAGTGCAACAAAACGAGACAAGACAGATACAAGACAAGAAATGTGCAAAATACTGATCGTTGTGCAAAAAGTAACTTGGTGTCTATAGATGTGTGTGAGATACTGCAGATAAGTGCTTGGTAGTAACATGTGCGAAGGTGTGTGTGTCATTCCAGTCACTGAGTGTTCAGGAATCTGACGACCTGGGGGAAGAAACTGTGTCAACATGTAAACATGCGGCCAGTTTTGGTGAGAGAAGGAAGACAGGATAAAGACATGCTGTGGAAGAGAGACAGAGATTAATAACAGATATGATTCAATGCAGAGAGGTCTGTTAACACATAGTGAGTGAAGAAGAAACACCCAGTGCATCATGGGAATCCCCGGCAGCCTACGTCT
>NW_005187626.1:807197-809159 GCF_000239375.1 Pundamilia nyererei | reverse complement strand
TGTAGCTGAGGGCTTCAGCTTCCGGGTAACATGGAAATGACGTCATTCACGTAGATTACTGATTGGCAGCGCTAACTCGAAATTTCGAGTTGCTTTTCTCAAAATTTTGAGTTAATATGTCGAAATTTCGAGAAAATAACTCGAAATTTCGAGTTGCTTTTCTCAAAATTTTGAGTTAATATGTCGAAATTTCGAGAAAATAACTCGAAATTTCGAGATAAAAATAACTCGAAATTTCGAGATAAAAATAACTCGAAATTTTGAGTTATGGATCCTTTTTTTTTTTTTAGTGGCGGAAACGGGCTTCCATACTTTTCAGGGAGTTTTTAGGACTTCCAGATAATAATGAATTACAGTCGTCCAGCCTGGAAGTAATAAATGCATGAACTAGTTTTTCAAAGGAGCGTCAGCGTTTAAATGAGAGAGAAACAGGAAGTGATCCGTCTCTCTGTCTCCAGGTGAGCCATGCCGCTGGTGAAGCGAATCATCGAGCCTCGGTACCTGTGCCGCGGCTCTCTGCCTGATGGGGTCGCCAGTGAGCTGGAGTGCGTCACCAACAGCACGCTGGCTGCGGTCATCAAACAGCTGGGAGGACTCAGTAAGTTTCGGTTATCGTTGTAACTCTGGTTCTCGATGAGGGGACGAGCTGAAGGTTTCCGATGCTTCAGCTAACCTCCATGCACTTTGCATTTACAGTTTAATAAAGTTTATTCAATGCAAATCATGTGATGAGATCATTCCTGCAGTGAGACACCCTCCATGCTCAAACCTTTTCTGTTCATTTTGCTTCTGTTAGTAACCTAAGCCACAGCTAACCAATCAGCTTAGTGCAGCCAGGTAAAAACAGAGAACCCAGTATCACAGACTGTAAATAAAGATGGCAGTAGATCTCTGAGACCCAGTAGGAGAGGACTCCTCTGGTCTCAGTCTGACTGAATAAAACAGGAAGTTTATTTTTGTGGTCATACTGAAGCAGGAATCGCTCTCATCACATGCTAAAAATACGTGGAGTGAAGCTCCGCCTACAGCCCAGGTGTGGGAGTCCAAACACACACAAACACCTCTCAAAACCTTGACTGTCAGTTGTGTGTGAGCGTTACCTCTGTGCAGGTGTACACATTCATCCTGTCACTGACAGAAGCTCGTGGTGAATGTTTGTGTTCCCAGAAAACTGAGCTCAACTTCATAAAATCAGATTAAAATCAAAGCCGTAATCATTATGAGTGGCTCTGCTTAACGGGAGCATGGGTGCAGGAACAGCTCCTGGTCGCTCGTTAGAATTGACCTTTAGGGTCGTTTTCTGTGGATGGAAGTCTGTGTGAGTTTACTCGGTCCACGGCGTAGTAATAACATCTCTTACTTCCTGATGATGGCATGCAGGTCGCCATGCGGAGGACATTTTTGGCGAGCTGTTCACGGAGGCTAACAGCTTCTACCTGAGAATGAACAGCCTGCAGGAGAGAGTGGACCTGCTGGCTGTGAAGGTCACTCAGCTGGATTCCACCGTGGAGGAAGGTTGGTGAGAATCACTGCTCTCAGATCATGTGACCATCCAGCGCCTCCACCTGTTTATAGATTCTGTATCTCTTCCGTGTGCTTCCAGTCTCGCTGCAGGACATCAATATGCGGAAAGCTTTTAGAAGCAGTACCATTCAGGACCAGCAGGTGGTGTCACGGAGCTCCATCCCTAATCCAGCGCTGGAGATGTACCAACGCTGTGACAAGCCACCACCCCTCAACATCCTGACAGCCTACAGGTTAGTTTAAACTCCGCCCACAATGTCCTGCAGGTTGTAGGCGGAAGAGTTTAAATTACTTGCAGGTAATTTAAACTCAGAGTTTTTGTTGTTGTGTCTGCAGGGACGACAAGAAGGCTGGTCTGAAGTTCTACACCGACCCATCGTACTTCTTCAACCTGTGGAAGGAAAAGATGCTGCAGGCCACCGAGAACAAACGCAAGGA
>NW_005187626.1:781920-799516 GCF_000239375.1 Pundamilia nyererei | reverse complement strand
CATCTATCCACGCATCCAACCACGATCTTCCATCCATCTATCCACGCATCCAACCACGATCTTCCATCCATCTATCCACGCATCCAACCACGATCATCCATGCATCCAACCATGATCATCCATCCATCATCCATGCATCCAACCATGGTCATCCATCCATGTATGTGAAAATAAGGTGCTGCTTTAACAGGTCATTTATTTCTAGGAGCAGAGACATGTGGAGGAGTCCTCAGGGCGGGAGGTGAAGAAGGTGAAGTCATTTGTGTTTGGTTAAAACTTGTTAAGTCGCATGTTTTGATAAGTTTGTGAACTTTCATTAAATCTCATTACTTGTCATTACTGTTTCTCTTGGGAAGGTCCGGAAAGCGCGAAACCGGCGGCAGGAGTGGAACCTGATGGCTTATGACAAGGAGCTCCGCCCAGATGCTCGAGTCACGCCATCACCTCACCATACATCTGACGGCTCAGTGTCACCCGACAGGTAAACACCTGCATGTTCACACCTAGTTCCCAGTCCAATAAGCTGACATCAGAACTTTAACTCCTCCCCCAAAGGTCAGGGATGTCAGATGACCTCTCCTTCCCGGCCAGTCCTCACCACGATGGGCATGATAGAAAAGATCATGCTGACATGGCGACCAGTGGGTCTGGGCAAACTCAGTCATTGGACCGTGCCCTCAGACCCACCTCCGCAGTATCCGCGGCAACCGCTCGCCAGCACTCTCTGGGCCGCAACCAGCCGCATCAGCATCACCATCGCCCACAGCTGCTCACTGGTCCAGCCAATCAGAACGGAGCACGTTCCAACATGGCAAAGGAAGCCAAGTAAACACACACTTACGTTCAAATTATAATCACTATCATTATGCACATATACATGTTTGACCTTTAACCTCCATCCCTCCTCAGTGATCATCAAATCCCTCCGGCCCCTCCACCGCCTCCACCTCTCATGCCATCAGCAGGACAGGTGGTGTTTCCAAACAGCTCCATCCACATTGCTGCTATGGCAACACCATTGCACCCTGCAGCTGTGCCTGGTAACCAAGGTAACAAGCACCCAGCTATTTTTTGGTTTCTGATAGCGCTTTTGCATGTCCACGTGAAATCAAGAGCTCCTGCTCTTTTCTATCCACAGGTGGCACTGCTGCCCAGCCCCACCCCTATAGCCCCTCCCCTCCACCACTACCCCCAGCTAACTACATCCCCTCCCCCTCCCGTCCTAGCAGCCAAGCTCCCTCCTCTGCTGCTGCGCCCCCGGTGCCCCCGGCGGCGGATGGCAGGAAGCTAGCAGCTGGACTGAACGTGCCAATGAATGACGCCCGCAGTGACCTCCTCGCCGCTATCCGCAGAGGTCAGTCAGGACGCAGGCAGTTCACAGATTATAGAGGTGGTCACTGGGTGATGCTCGTCTGGTGTGGGCGGGTGTGGCCAGGGTGACCTTGTGGGTGTGGTCCGACAGATGTGTGTGTGATCTGGTGTGGATTGGTGTGGTCCTGCGTGTTGATGCAGTGTCTCGTGTCTGCAGGGATCCAGCTGAGGAAGGTTCAGGAGCAGCGCGAGCAGGAAGAGGCCAAGAAACGAGAGCCGACAGGAAACGACGTTGCCACCATCTTGTCACGACGTATTGCCGTGGAATACAGCGAATCAGAAGAGGAGTCTGAGCCTGAGGACCAGGAGTGGTCCGACTAAGGAGGAGGAAGAGTGCGCCAGACAGGAAGTGACTCGTCAGAGAGCCGAAACTTCTTTCTTGTTTTCCTGTTTGATGTTAATGAGTCAGCGTGGCATCCAATGGTGTTTTATGAACCTGCTGATGGTGACACACAGAAACTTTATTGACAGCAGCAGGTTTAACAGACGTTACTCAGAAAATGAACCCTTGGCACAGCGCGCCCCTCAGGACGCCGACCGTCTGTGTTCGTGATGAAACAAAAGTTGACCTGGATTTATGTATCACTTTGCTGCTTGGACATCAAATGTCATCATTTTCAATTTATCAGAACTTTTAAAAATACATTTTCAGTTTTTAATATTTTTGTTTATTTGTTTTTACATTTTATTTTGTTTATATTTTATTCTTCATATTCTTTATATTTGTTGCTTTAGTTTTTATATTTCTTTTATTTCTTCTGTTATGATGCATCTTGTTCTACAGTGTGAGATGCGATGTGATGACATAGTAACTACTGACATCATGCATAATCATCCCTGCTGCTGTGGAGAGGGGGCGTGTCCTCCCTGTCCTGTACCATGTGTGATTGGCTGTTCGTGCCGTGCTGTTTCTGTGACCTGCATGTGGGTGAAAAAAACTGAAAATAGAACAAAAGTTATAGATAAAATCAAGAGTTGATTTTTGTGATTTATTTCAATCATTAAATATTTAAAGTCTCTTTTTAAAACTTGTTTTATTAGTTTTAATCTTTTAACTTTATGCATCAAGGAAAAATTACGTTATATTCAACGGTCTTTGACTTGAAGAAATGTGTTTAACATTTAAACCTATTTCCTGCATATAAAATAACAATATTTGTGTTTACGTTCACTCCTTCAAATAGATGCAAGTAAAATACAGCAGGAACGTGTTACCTCACCATACATCTGTCTCCTTTCCTCACCTCCTGCTGAGGACTAGGGAAAAGAGAAGTGGAACAACCTCACACTCTCTCTCCTTGATGGTGTGAGGATGTCCGCCGTGTTGAAACTTCAAACGTGCATCGTCCTCTGTCTCAGCGTGTTCTGTTGTTTGGTGGAGGTCATATGAACGAGAACAGCCTGTGTAAATATCCTTCACCACAGAGGCGGGAATTTTAAAGCCGGAGGAACATTTGGGTCCGATTTACTGCCTCACAGAGACAAACAGAGTCCGTGCTGACAGCTGTGAACAGCAGCACTTTGGGCCTTATGCACGTGTTTGCTTCACTCCCAGGAGAGAATTTTAAACGTCGCTTCAAACTCTGTCACACACAGGTTACTGCAAACTGCACGAAATCTGCCAGTGCGTCACACTGCATTATTTTGGTTAGTAGGCTCTTTTGTGTTTTTGAGTCACATATTCTCTCTGCTGATTCTTACTGAAGCCAACTGGCTGCATTTCTGTATATAAATTACAATACAACTATAAAATGAAATCCATATCATGTTCTTATATCTTCCTGCTGTGGAGGTCGTTCCCTGTAAAATTCCTCCATCATCACTGATCCCAGCTGACCTGAAGTAAACAGACTGTAACACAACAATAGTCATTACTAATGAACGCTCTTCATGCAGGAACCACTCAACAGGAAGTAGTTTGTATTCCAGCAGTGTGACGTTCAGGGTTCAGCTGCTGATAAAAACTAGAAATACATCAGCACCTTATGGCTGAAATGGAAAATGGAACGTTATGATGAACGTTTACATGATCTGCTCTGCTTTGGTTATGTTTTTCATGAATGGTCGGATGGGATGGCGTTTTCTCCTCTCCTTTCATCAAGGATGCTTTGGTGTATCCTACTCTAAAGGGAGCACTAAAGCTCCTTTCCATGGAGTTTGGAGAGGTGGAACAGCTCCGATCATGGTCACGTATCTCAGTGAGGAACACGCCCACAGTTTCTGCTGAAGTCATCGTTACAGTGAGCGACGCTGGTTTCAGCCTGATGATGACATCAGGTGTGTTGTTGTTTAAAACGGGTGCAGTGTACACGTTTTCACACTTTTAATTCTGTTCACCTGGACGCCGAGTTTTCAGTGGTGGATCTGCTCCGTCATTTCAGCCTTACCTGGATCATCGGGCATGCATCGAGACAGAGGAATGTTTTTGTACTGTTAAATAAAGTTTTGATACAAAGCTTTGATAATGAGGAAGAGTCAAATTTACATTCATCCATTTATATACTCGTCTCAGTTCTTCCTGTGGGGGCAGGAGAGTCCAGTACTGCAGTTATTTCCCACAGAGAAGAAGAGCAGCCGCCAGAGCGGAAGTGAGAAAAATCAGCGGGAGCGGAGCGTCATTTCTGTTTGAGTACCGCCGGGTTAAAGGTCACGCCGTCACCGACAAACACACACACAGCCGGGAAGAAGCTCCGAGAGCCAACTCTGCTAACCAGCGGCTTCCTGCTCGAGTGAGTCTCTGCTCCTGTACGGAGAGACCTTTGTGGTGAAGGCGGAACAAGCGGCTCAGCTCCGGTTACAGTCCGGTACCGCCTCACGTTGCACTGCAGCCCCTTTTCCATTTGTAGCTGCTCGGCTCGGCATTCAGGGTTTTACATTCAGTCACAGTTCCTGGTAGTGATGGGCAGATGAAGCTTCATGAAGCACTGAAGCTTTTCATCCAGTTGGTTCATCCCAGTGCAAGGCGTCTTGAAGCTTCATTTGCTCTAGTAGGACACCTACTGGACGTAAAAATATTAGTTGGCATGAATTTGAAGAGTTTGGCCTTTTGCACACAGCCTGTAAATGTCAACAACAAAAGGAGTGTGTAAAACATCTATATTGTAGTGATGCAGTATACTGTGTATATTTATACTGGCAGTATGGAAATGATCATTTACTGTGAGGTGAGGTGAGGTGTGGTTGGGGTGTGGACAGTGGTTGTGCTTTTGTAACGTTGAGGTATGGACAGCTACACACTGAGGCCTCAGTCCTGCCTGTTCACATTTTATTCTGTAAAAACTACATTTTCACTGCTCTTGTGACCTTTCTAGTGGGGAGAACATAGCTAGGATTTAATGATTTAACAAATCTTTTAAATCCTTTGTGCTCCACAATGCTAAATGGCTGGGAGTCCTCAATCAGTAAAAACAAAGCACAAATATAAATATCACACGTAACTTATTATAGTTGTATAATATTGTTATATCATTTAGTAACATTACAGCATGCTATATTATCATTGCATTTGATGGCTCACCTGCTCTTGCTCCACAATCAGTGTCCCCCTTATTCTCATGCAAAGCTCTGTAGTGCCTAAGCATGGATGAGGTGTTGTTGTTATATCCCAGCTCCCTGGCACATAGCAAACACTTCACCTTGTACAAAAGTCAAGACAGCTTAACATAAATTGTATTGCACCATCAGTATTATGAAAATACATCTTCTGTAGAAATTTGTAGGTGGCACGGTGGTTAGCACTGTTGCCGCACAGCAAGAAGGTCCTGAGTTCAATTCCACCATCAGGCCGGGGTCTTTCTGTGTGGAGTTTGCATGTTCTCCCCGTGTTTGCGTGGGTTCCCTCCGGGTACTCCGGCTTCCTCCCAACGTCCAAAGACATGCAGCTTGTGGGGATAAAAATGGAAAAATGGAAAATGGCCTGTATTTATATAGCGCTTTACTAGTCCCTAAGGACCCCAAAGCGCTTTACACATCCAGTCATCCACCCATTCACACACACATTCACACACTGGTGATGGCAGCTACATTGTAGCCACAGCCACCCTGGGGCGCACTGACAGAGGCGAGGCTGCCGAACACTGGCGCCACCGGGCCCTCTGACCACCACCAGTAGGCAACGGGTGAAGTGTCTTGCCCAAGGACACAACGACCGAGACTGTCCAAGCCGTGGCTCGAACCGACAACCTTCCGATTACAAGGCGAACTCCCAACTCTTGAGCCACGATCGCCCACATATATAGGTTAATTGGATAATCCAAATTGCCACTAGGTGTGAATGTGCGACTGAATGTGAGTGTGAATGGTTGTCTGTCCCTGTGTGTTGGCCCTGCGACAGACTGGCGACCTGTCCAGGGTGTACCCTGCCTTTCCCCCCATGACAGCTGGGATAGGCTCCAGCGCCCCCCTGCAACCCTGAAAAGGATAAGCGAAAGCAAATGGATGGATGGATGGATCTTCTGTAGAAATTTACATACCTTGTTGGGAGGAATAAAATAACAATGTTCCCACACAGGGGAGGACATCCTCCTCTTCTTAGCTGGCTCCATTCTCTCCTGACTTTCATAAACCTCCAAACTCTCACTAACCGCAACTCTCCATCAAACACCCACATTTTGAATGAAGTCTGAGGGGTTTATATCGCTGTCATAGCTCGCGGCAAAGTTCGAACCACTTCCTGAACCAGTCACGTGGTACAGCTGGGCAGCGAGGCTTCGGACGTCATCATTTTCAGCTCCTCCCATCAATGAAGCAAGCCTCGATACGCGTATCGCGGAAACGCCCCCTCCAATACTCGACACAAGCTTTGAAGCCTCGATACAGAACGTCACATCACTAGTTCCTGGTACTGTTTTAGTACCTGCTCGGACGGGTTCCAAGCGATCCGAGCAGGTATTAAACTATTACGTCATCGGACAGCATGCCACTGATTGGCTGGTCAGTGGTGTCACTCGATGGGTCATGAGAACATCTACTTCACAAAAAAACGAGAGAAATGTGTTCTGGGAATCCATCCAACCTCACAAACCATCCTACCTGTTTTTCCTGCGCATGTGCACAACACAAAATTAAGTGGCAACCCGTCCTATCTACTTAAATTTATGCTGGAATTATTGTGTGACCGCAGGAATGTACGCTAGGACGGTTTGCTCCAAGAAACAATGCCGTGCTCCCGGAATCTGACAAACAGCCCCCGCATTCGTGTCACATTTTAATTAAGATTACACGTTGCTATAACAACGAGCACCCATATTAGATGGTACTGGTTATAGTGGAAAACCAGTGGAGTCGAGTTGTGGCGAGTCGAGCAGGCACTAATGCAAAAGGGGCTAAAAAAAAAAAAACCTGAAAATGTTTCATACGTCTGAAAAGTGCGTCCTGTTTGGGTGCGCTTGTTTTGCAGACATGGCGGTGCAGGTGCCGTGCCTGTCGTTCCGGCAGCCGTATGCCGGCCTGGTTCTGGACGGGGTAAAGACGGTGGAGAGCCGCTGGAGGCCGCTGCTCGCTCCACTGGAGAACCAGACGCTGGCGGTCCACGTGGCTCAGCGTAACTGGGAGGGGTCGGACTGGAGGGCGGTGGTAAGCGGCCTGCTGGGGATGGACAGCGCTCAGATTGAGGCACTTCTGGAGTCCGGGGAGCGGTTCGGCCGCGGCGTGGTGGCAGGTTAGAATCCTTATTTACTCTGCCACATTTACACATCCCTGAACGAACCCTGTGGTCTCTTTTAGGATTGGTGGATGTGGGCCGGACCTGGCTTTGCCCCGCCTCCCTCCAGGGGAAGGACCTACAGTGCCTGGAGCAGTCGGCCGTGCTGATTGGTCTGCAGGAGAAGCACCTGACTAACCTGTCCAACCCTCGCTGGCTGAAGGCCCCACTGAGAGCTCCGGGAGGTCGCGACCTCTGGACCATAGAGATCCCAGCAAAACTGTTACCGTGACAATACATACGTAACCTACCCGAGGCCGGAGCGACTTCTCTGTCATAGTACATTGGTTTTTACAGCTGATCATTGATCTGTGATCAGAGTGGTGGCGCTGACCTCAGATCAGGTCACTGTGATGTCATCAGCACACCTGATTTTTGTGGTCGACCGAGGTCTTCCATCTCTGAGGGTGGGGTGGGGGTCAGACCAATGATCTGAGCTCCTGGGGCCGTCGTCCCGGAGCACCAGAGGCTTCACAGCAGCTCGATAAAAGTCCAACCTGTCCAGTTCTTTGTTTCTTTGAAATGATGGAACCCGTCTAATCCCAGATTTTTCACTGCAAAATAAGTGAATGCATTTCACTCCTTAGACTTGTCCTACTCACTGTATGTTTAATTTTGTTGATGTGTGGGGGTTAAAACGGCAACTGTTGCCGGTGGGTTAATAAGGACACGTTCCAAACGTCCAGTGTTTGTGTAAGTAACCTACCTGTGGTGCTGTTATCAAGCAGCTGTATGTTACACTGAAATTAAAAGGTAATATTTTGCTATGCTTGCTGTTCTGCTCATTGTTCTCTCGCTGTTTTAGAAAACAGTCTGTGCAGAATTGTTGTAATTCAGTCACACTGGAGGGTTTAAAGCATGAAGCCGTCAGGACTTTGACTAAACCAGGATGGTAAACTGCAGAATTCATGGTTCCATCAACAAAACAAATGGATAAACACACAAACAGACCTCTAATCCAGGTAACTGCATGTTACCATGGTAACTTATCATCAGGTATGAAACCAGCACCCGTTAACCAATCAGATCTATAAAAACCACAGTGATCAATACACATACAGTATAATTTAAACATGTATCAGGCTGAGTCAACACACCATCTGCAGATTTTCATACAACCTGTGGCGCTCTTCTCTGTGAAACAAGCGGCGGTGGATGGAGCAGCTACATCCACGTGAGCTCATCCCGAATGATGATGTCACCATAAGCAAATCCAGATAAAGAGTTCCTGGGCTGAGGGACGTCCCTCAATCACCGCGTTTCTGTTCTTGGCTGTGACGCCACTTCCTGTGTCAATAAAGGTTTAAAAAATGACGACAGGCGACTCAGTGGGGGGGGTCGTCTCAGGCTTCGCTGCTCATCACAGGTCTGGACAAAGTAGTCGTTCAAACATCCATCAACCTTTGTCTCAGTGTAATCAGATTACTTACTGAACTTCAATGTCACAGCAGCTGTAATGGAAAAAATGCCTTTATTGATTTTAGTTTCCATGGAAACAAAGAAAATCAGAGTCAGCCTCCAAAGCTTTCAAATTTTCTGCTGCTATGAATCACACTCACCCCTAACCTGCACAGGTGAGAGTTTTCTACCTGAGAGCTCAAACTGACACACTGAGGCGCTGGCCCCTCGCCAGAGATGACGACCTATCATCTGTAACTCCCCTCTGATCCCCCCCCTCTCACGCCCTGTGGAGAATCGCACCTTTCTGGCTTTATTATTTTACTTCCTGTTTGCTTAAAGCATAAAAAACAGGAAGTTGATGTTTGGGACTGTTAACTGGACAATAGTCATGTGACCAGATGAAGCAAAAACGCCATCTGCTGGTGAAACAAACTTTATTCACCCAAAACCCAAACAACAAAACATCAACACAAAGAGATCCCTCCACAAATAGGGACTGGTCACACCCACCACCTCATATTGGCTGTCACAACATGAATTTTAACCAACAGCAACATCCATTAACATCCAGCCAATATTTACCTTTAAATCCTAACTTTAATTTTGAAAGTCTTGCTGCAGGAAAAGTGTTCATAATAATGTTACCACTAATTCAAAACAAAAGGGGTTTTAGCCTTGAGCTAATATGCACGTTACATAGTGGGTGGGATGTAGTGTGTGGCTGTGTGGTGAGGGGACGGGGCAGCAATGTATCCAACAACGTGAGAAGGGTTGGGGGCAGGGCAGTAGAGTCGTGGGGCGTGGCCTCCAGTCGATATTGGCCCCCAGTGGACAGAGGAAGGGAGGCACGGGTGGTAGGAAGAGTGGTGAGGGTGGTGGGCGGGATGTGGAAGAGGAGGTGCAGGGGCTGTAGTCAGGTAGGTGCTTGGGGGTGGAGCTTCATATGGCAGGTGGAGCAGTGGGAGAGGAGGAGGGAGGGGCGACTGATCTGGGTAGAGGAGAGCAGAGGAGGGGGCGGAGCCTGGAGGAGTAGGACTGATGGAGGAGGAGCTTTCCATGGAGACACCTGAGGAGACAAACCACATGCTTAAGTAAATTCGTTTATAATGCAGAAAATTTGGGTTTTAACATGGAGGCAGACTAATCATGTGACCTGACCAATGACTAACAGCGCCTGCAATTGGCCCATTGTGCTTCTGCCTTCATTTACACTGCACCTGACTCCAGAATTACTGCATCGCACTTCCTGTCTGTTGCCACGCCTGTTTGCTATGTTCATCCGGTCAAATTTCACCTTAATAACAATACAGTAGTCATTCGTTACAGGAATGTGACAGCTGGATGGTGTAGGGTTTGCCCCACCCTTCCCTCCTCATCACCCCACTCTCACCGTTATGCAGCTGTAAAGCTTCACCAACAGACCTGCTGACCTCCGGCACTTCTACACTGTTTTATTGACAAACACTTCCTGTTTTGGCAGCGTGTGCACTCCAAAGGTAAAGGTGTATCACTAGTACTGACCGCCGTTGTGTCCCTCTGTCTGTCCATCTGCAGACCTGGAGGATTCTGGGTAGGAGTTGGCAGGCTGATGGGAGATCCGCCCAGTCTCAGAGAACGGCTGGGAGGCAGCTGGGGACGGAAGATGGGACAGATCAAGTCACAGTAAAGGGGGTGGAGCTTAAATTAAAACACCTGAGGGACCATCCATGCTGTAATGACATCACTGCACACATCTTCCTGTTAGTCATGTGTTCCCCACAGTTGCCGTCTACCTGATCGCACTGTTTTATTGTGAAAGGCTTCGCTACGGAAGTGAAGGCTCAGCTAAAAGATGAAACTTGCATCTTTTGTATACAGGTGGAGGAAGTGCAGCACCACCTGCTGTAACTGATCACTCTTACCGTGCAGAGGGGGCTCCTGGCCCAGGTAGGGCGTGTAGGGCTGGTAGGGGTAGGCAGTCTCAGGTGAGGAGGCGGGATACACCTGCTGCTGTTGCTGCCAGCAGCTCTGATGGTACCACTGAGGAGACAGATGGTCACATGACGGTCACATGACAAATTCACAGCATCATGTCATCACCTGAACCTGAAACACCTGCAGAATCATCTATAAACATTCAAAGAACCTGAAGGAAACGTGTGTCTCTTTGAAACGGCAGCCACAGGTTAAAGGAGAGGAACACCAGTCACATGACCTCCACAGGACCCAGGTGATCAGAGTGTCCTTGGAAGATGTTTACCACACCTGCAAGTGACTCAGGTGCACTCAGACTTCTGCTGCTAAAACAGATTTGCCAGTGGAGGAGCTGAGCTAGTTTCAGTCATTATGTCCTGTTTATAGGTCGGAAACCTGCAGTCAGCTGAGACTGAAGGATCACCTGGATGATAACGAAAGGTTTCTCCCACTGAAAACGTTCAGAACAGAATCAACATTCTGTGATGCTCCGTGAGTTCATTCAGGCATCTCACCTTCACCTGTCAGCGCCGCTTCAAAGACTGCTGTTTACTGTTCAGGTGTCTCTTACCTGGATGCCCAAATTGAAGTAATACTGGAGGACTCTGCAGTCTATACACACACACACACACACACACACACACACATAAATCAAACTGATCCATATGGATACAAACTGTAAACACAAGCTTTTGACTTCTGACCTCTTGGTAAATCACTTCCATTAGGGTCATATGAATAAGGGGGCGGGGCTACCACAGTGCAGAGCGGCTCACCCAACTCATTAACCAACCAGGAAGAAGCAGCTGGGATCGCCATGGCAACTGGAACCAGAAAACGTGTTAGTGTATGGCAACCTACTGAGAACCAATGAGACTGTCAGACTTCGTGTCAGCTAAAGCTCTCAGAGGTGACAGAAGTCCCTCCCCCTGATATTCAGACTTCCTGTTTTACAGGTGCAGCCAATCAGAGCCAATTAAAGCGGGTTCGGGCCTTAAACAGGGCAGAGCTCTGAGAGAAGTAACTGAGGTGGGCAGTGTTTGCTTACCTGAGCGTGTCTGCGCATGTGTGGCTGACGGCAGGTGAGCAGCTGCTGGTAGCCGTGATGAGGAAGAGGAGGGTGAGGAGGAAGAGGAAGATGGAGACGAGCAGATGACTGACAGCGGCTTCACTACCTGAAACACACACACACACACACACACACACACAGCAGTGAGCGAACACCTGCAGCTCTGCAGGCAGCCACAGGGGGCAGCACATCAGGATTCTGTGATCAAAAGATCTCAATTTCTGTTTTCAGTCACAGCGATTCTTCTCGTACACACAGAACCCGCCAAGCGTTTTCTTTTTTTCCCCCTTTAATACAAAATATTTTTATACAGTATTTATGGATATAGTTTACAAAGAAAGAAAAGACGGACAACAAACTGTTTACAATGAATACAAAACAGAACTTCTCATGTTAGAACATCGTTTTCCTCTCTTATTATTTACCAAACAAGCAACGAAAAGAAAAAAACAACAAGATAACCAAAGCCAGAGGGATTATGATATTAACTAACCCTGTCCACAAGAACCACACAGAAGTTAGCTGCAACATCACTGAGCTTCACATTCCCATTAACAGACAGACATCAGACCACTATGGAGAAGCAAATCCGTTAGTCAGCTGGAACATCCGTAAGTTGAAGTTTAGAGAAGTTTTCCAGAAAGAGACCCCAAATTTTATCGAATGTGCCCTTTTGGTTCTGGATGGAGCAGTGGATCTTTTCCAGACTGAGACATGACATGAGATCAGCAAGCCACCGAACATGGGAGGGCGGGGCAGCGGCCTTCCACCTCTCAAGTCCACCTCATGGACTTGAGAATGGGAGCTGGGGTTACACTGCACAGTTTATTATAGATGCGAGACATTACAGCTTTGCCTGATAGTTGCAAATTAAGAAGCTCGTCCAGTAAGTTAGCAGCTGGAGCTTCTGGAAAATTTGAGAGGTGGGATTGCAAAAAATGTCTGCTTTGTAAATATCTAAAAAAGTGAGTTTTGGGAAGATGTATTTTCCTGCCAGCTGATCGAATGATGATAGTTTATTGTGTATAAAGAGACCTTTAAAGTAAATAATACCTGCTCTAAACCAGACCTGGAACAAGTTGTCCAAAGCTGGGGGAGGAATAGGTGGTTTGAAAGGAACGGGCTTTTAAGTGAAAAATAATTAAGATTGAAATGTCTCCTGAACTGCGCCCAAACCCTGAGGGAGTGCCGAATTATTGGATTAGATGTAAAGTTGTCAATGGATGAAGGAAGAGAAGAACCCAGGAAGGAGGCAAGAGAAATTCCCTGAGTTGAGCCTGATTCCATTGCCAGCCAGCTGGTGGGGCCCACACCCTCCCCAGACTGGAACCAGTAGGTCAGGGACCGAATGTTGGCAGCCCAATAGTAAAAGTGGAAGTTGGGGAGTGCCAGACCCCCTTCAATCTTAGGTTTCTGTAAATGCACCTTAGCTACTCCAGGTCGTTTACCCTTCCAAATATAAGAGGAGATTCCAGGAGAGTCTAGAGTTGTAAAGAAAGACTTGGGGATGAAGACTGGTAAAGATTGAAATAAGTTGGTCTCAAAGGTACGGTTTAACTTGGTTTAAATCCTACCTCTCAGAGAGGTCGTTCTCTGTTGCTATGGGGCAACACTCCTCGGCTTCTGCCCCTATTTACTGTGGTGTGCCTCGAGGGTCCGTGCTCGGTCCTGCTCTTTGTACATGTTGGGATTAATTTTTAGTAAATACAACATCTCCTTTCACCGTTATGCCGATGATATCCAGATTTATTCACCTCTGAAATCCGATGTGTCTGCTTCTTTGCAACCTCTGTTCAACTGTTTGCATGAAGTTAAATTTTGGTTATCACATAATTTTCTTACATTGAGCGAAAATAAGACCGAAATCATAGTCTTTGGTAGTCACACTCTGCTAAACCGGTTAGCTGATGCCCTAGGCCCTCTCGCTAGCCATCTCTCGCTCACTGTAAGGAACCTCTGAGTGTTCCTGGAGGGCCCTTTTAAACTTCAGAAACACGTCTCCACTGTGGTAAAAACAGCTTTTGCCAGTTGCGTCAGATATCCAAAGCAAAGCCGTTCCTTCCTTTAAAGGACCTTGAAAAGCTTGTCCACGCATTTATCACACTGCTGTAACTGCCTCTACTCGGGCCTCCAACACTCTTCTCTTTACCGGCTTTACTTAATTCAAAATGCAGCTGCGCGTCTTTTAACAGGTACGAGAATCTATGAACGCATAACTCCAATTTAAGCAAATTACATTGGCTCCCTGTCAAATATCGCATAGATTTTAAAATTCTTTTGTTCACTTTTAAAATTCAGAATAATTTAGCGCCCAGCTATCTCTCTGAACTCCTCCACTTACACAATCCCAACAGAGCACTTAGATCGTCCAATCACAGGCTCCTTGCACAACCTAGGTCTCGAATGAAGTCGAGCGGTGACCGGGCCTTTGCAACCGTGGCACCCAGACTCTGGAATAACCTCCCTGTTCATGTTCGTACTGCCGAGTCTATCCAGTCTTTTAAATCACGTCTTAAAACTTATCTTTTTACTTTGGCCTTTGATTCTAACTCGTTGGCTGTTTTAGCTTATTGTGTTGTTACCTATTGTTTGTTGTCCTGTTTTATTGTTTGTTTTAATTGTCTCGTGTTTTTACTGACTGTGAAGCACTATGGTCAACACTGTTGTTTTAATATGTGCTCTATAAATACATTTTGATTTGAAGTGTAAGAATTTAGGAAGGATATTCATTTTAATTGAATTAATTCGTCCGACCACAGTTGTGTTCAGGGGTGACCACTGTTGAAGGCTTTGTTTGACATTCTTCAATAGTGTAAAAAAGTCGGCTTTGAGAAGTTGTTTATACTTTCTTGTAATTGTAATACCAGGTAGGTGAACTGCTCCTTGACCACTTTAAAGGAGAAACCTGACAAATCTATTGGAAACGCTTCTTCATTTGATAGACAAAGTTCGCTCTTGGACAGATTTAACTTATAACCACAGACTTGACTGAAACGCGTGAGTAGAGACAATATAGACGTTAGGGAAGCATGTGCATTTGAGATAAAAAGCAATAAATCGTCAGCATAGAGAGAGACTGTGTTCAGTTTGACCTCTTTGTATGCCCTGGACAAGTTTACTGCTTCGAAAAAGCATTGCTAAAGGTTCAGTAGCTAGATCAAATAACAACGGGCTAAGGGGACAGTCCTGACGTGTGCCACGTTTGAGTTTGAATGGTTTTGATTTCTGGCTATTAGTGCAAACAGACGCAACAGGGGACAAGTATAGGCACTTGATCCATGAGATGAAGTTGGGACCGAACCCAAATCTTTCCAGCAGAGCAAATAAATAGTTCTACTCCATGGCATGAGTTGAAAGAAGTTCAAATTTGGTTTGGAGTTCAATATGTTTCTTGTAAACCTCAGAGTCCTTATTGTATGCATAGTGATGGTCCAAGTGTTTTATTTTATCGGCTAATTCTTGCCTTTCTTTGAAGTTTACCCTCTTTACATTAGCTGTATATGAAATGATCTGCCCTCGGGGATAGGCCTTCATTGAGTCCCAAACTAAAAGGCTAGAAATATTTGGGGAAAGATTGGCGTCTAAAAAGAGCTTAATTTGGTTATTTATAAATTCCAGAAAGGTATTATCAGATAGTAGTGTGGGGTTAAAACGCCAACTCCTGTCTGTTCTAGGTAAGTCAGGCATAGCCAGTCAGAATTAAAGGGGCGTGGTCTGAATAACTATGGCACGGTATTCACAGGCACATGCAATACTAGTCAAGTAGTCTATCCTAGAAAAAGTGTGATGGACGTTAGAGAAAAAGGAATACTCCTTTCAGTCAGATGCAGATATCGCCAGATATCCCTGTTCCCGTATGTAGAAAGAAAGGAATGAATGTGTTTATGTTTTTGAACTGAAACAGGAAATGCACACTCAGACTTTGTCCCGACTTCCGTTAGACCAAAACCAAGAGAAGAAGAGAGCTCGGCGCGTCACAGGAACAGGAAGTGCTCAAAGTCCATGCACCACCACCTTCAGAGGTTGCGACCTCTGGAGGATGACGTTGGACAGGCGCTTTAGGCCTGCTGTACAGGTTTTTGATTGGACGAACAATGTTTAGAGCTGTTCTCTGTCCAGCTTGTCGCCGCCCACCGAGACGAGGCGGAGCAGAGATGGCAGCTGCAGTCTGTGGCGCGGTCGCAACGATATTCTCCTCTGAAGTCTGAAGCAGGAAGTTGAACTTTCCCGGGTCTGAAACGAGACGCTCAGACTGCGAGGCAGCAGCGCCAACCACTGAGCTACCCTGGCACTGCTGTCACACACGCGATGATGTCACCTTCAAGCTACGCTGCGGGACGTACCTGCTGGCTGTAGCTGAAGTTCACGTCTGATCTCGTGGGAGAGTCAGCCACGCCTCCTTCCTGCTCATCCTTTCAAAATAAAATAAAAACAGACTGATTACAGCTTCATGGGGTCACTGATCACATGACCTCTTCACACGTGCGAATTTCAAACCTGTTTTCATGTGCAACATTATGCTGACCTGCATCACACTAACAGGAGACAGAGGTCAGCTCTTACCTGATTGGTGGAGGTCTCAGTGGCGCTGTAAACTCCGGAGGTCTGGAAACTCTGATCTGAAATAGTGTGAGACAGAGTCACCAACATGGCTGCTGCAGGGAGGCGTGTCACAGCGGGATCACGTTACTCACCCTGTGAACTGAGGATGAAGTCCTCCGTGTACTCGGCTGCATGCGGGAGACAGACACACACACACACACACACACACACACACACACACACACACACACACTTAAAGTCAGTTTCTGATGAGTTTTCACAGTAAAAACCTCTCATTAGACTTTTACTGTGAAAGGTTACTAAGGGGAAGGAAGTGATAATCTGAAGTGAGCAGTGGCGTCCTCACCCTGGTCCTCCACTGTGCTTATGTCCTCCTGCTCCTCCTCTGACGAGCACACGGGAGTGTTTCTGGGTGGGGGGGCAGGGGAGAGGGGCCCAGAGCCTCTCTGAACTCTATAGGAGGAGCCAGAGGGAGGGGCTGGGGCACCAATGGAGGGGGGAGGAGCCACAGTGGGGCCCTGCATAGGAAACAGTAAAATGTGACCTGAAAATGTTACACCTGAGTCTTCTTCTTCGACAACAAGTCTGTGACCAATCATCAGTCGCCTCACTCAAGGGCCCTTTCTATTGGCTGCCAGCAACAACCAAGAAAAGGCTGTATATAAAAGATAGACATGTTTGTAGGAATTTAAAACTGCATTCTTGTTAATGGCCTAGAGGGGGCGATAGCTGTGGTCACGTGGAAGTGGAAAAAACCTCAGTCACTCATCTCAGCTCACACACAATAAAATGGAGTCTGATGTCTCAGAGGACAAATATCTGGGACACTCTTAAAGATGTGATGTCGCTGCTTACCTCACCTGTCCTCAGTAATGTAGAATCTGGTTTTTGAGTAACCATCATTTAAACGTGTTTACCAAAAACCATGTGAAGCACACGGCCCCTCCCATCTGCCTCAGCGCTCCGTGCACACACGCGCCGCCATCATCGGAGGATTTTTCCCAGCACATACTCACTGGCAGCGGAGGGAAGACGCCGTCGCCATCGAGCTGGTAGTACGAGATGGCTGCGTCCAGATCGGCCGGCTCCTCCACCGCCTCGGGAAAACCAAACTGACACTCTTTGTTCAGAGCCGCCGCCAGCTGACGCCGACTGCGCCTGAAAAAACCACGGAGGAGAAAATAAAAACCCACCGACTGACATCACATCCTCTTTCAGGCCAGAGTGACTTTGTCTGCGATTACAGCACCTCATGTCACATGACTCGATTCATTTTAAAAACAGGAGCTGCTTCAGAGATCAGCTGACCGGTCATTCCTGGTGGTTACATCAGTGTCGTGCGTGTTGGCGTGTCGTGCGTGTCGTGCGTGTTGGCGTGTCGTGCGTTTACCGGGACCTGAAGGTGAAGCTCTCGTAGTCCTGATAATACCTGCGACCAGGATGGTAATAGGTCAGCTGAGTACCAATCAGGTGACGGTTCAGGAAACGGGTGGAGCTTCTGACCAGAAACATTTGCGCGCGTACACACACGCACGCAC
>NW_005187626.1:779133-780300 GCF_000239375.1 Pundamilia nyererei | reverse complement strand
TGCTCCTCACATACAAGGTCTTAAATAATCAGGCCCCATCTTATCTTAATGACCTTGTAGTACCATATCACCCTATTAGAGCACTTCGCTCTCACACTGCAGGCCTACTTGTTGTTCCTAGAGTATTTACAGGTTTGTGATCACAACTAGGGCTGGGTATCGTCACTGATTTCTAGAATCAATTTGATTCCGATTTACAAGGTCCCGAATTGAATCGATTCGAATCTGGGAAATTTTGCCTCAGACAGTCAGAAATATTATAATTCAGATCTGTACATTAACATATTTTTGTATCTATATAAAGGAAGCTGACACTCGCAAACTTTATCAAAGGTGTGAGCATCACAGCAGAGGCCTTTGTGTCAAAGTAGCTGAAGATAAAACAGAAAAACATGAAGGAGATTTTCCTGGCCTGGATTTTATAAAAAATATTCTGCAGTAGATCAAAAACGAAAGAAAACCATTAATCAACATATGAACATTACCTCTGAGTTACAGCGGTTTTATTAGAGACACAGCGTTTTGCATTTTGCATAATTTTAGAAAGTTTAAATTTGTTCAGTAACCTGTTGAACGGCAGAAATGAGGTTTTCTCTTCGGAAGTAGGTAAAAGGGAAAAAAACAGCGGCCGACAGGCTGTGAACAATGGCATCCTTGTGCGTAACAAGCAAGCGAATAATGAAGAAAACAGATTTTTAAACGGGAAACTGTTCTTGAAATATACTGAGATATAAAACTAACAGCTCTAGAATCAGCGCAAAAAGGATGTAAACACAAAGCGCGGACCCGCCGAAACATCAGAATCAGCTCGTCGATTTTAATCGATGAATCGATTATCAAAACCCACCCCTAATCACAACCTGGTGCTCCTTGTCCCTGTGTATGAGCCCTTAGTGCGCAGGGAGCCACCACCACAGTCCAGAGATGGTCGGAGGAGAGCGAGGAGGCTCTTAAGGACTGTTTTAAATCTACTGTGTGGGAGGTGACCTGTGACGACCACGGAGAGGACATCGACAGCCTTGTGACCTGCATTACTGACTATATTAACTTCTGTGTGGATAACGCCGCACCCAACAGGACTGTGCGGAGTTTCTCCAACAACAAACTGTGGATTACCGCAGAAATGAAAGCCGTCCTTAAGCAGAAGAGGAGGGCCTTCAAATCCAG
>NW_005187626.1:775492-779113 GCF_000239375.1 Pundamilia nyererei | reverse complement strand
ACACACACACACACACACACACACACACACACACACACACACACACCTCATTAACATGATATTTGTTTACCGATGGTCGGAGCCACTGACATCGATCAGGTAACTAAGGGGGCGGGTCCCACCTTTAGAAAAGTGCATTTAAAACATTTGTGTCTGTGAGTCAAACTGCACAGGTGCATCTCAGGTAAAGCCTCACCTTGAGGCTCCGTAGCGTGGTGTTCGGGCTGGGGGGGGATGGTGATGGTGAGGGGGGGCATAGGGGTCATAGGTCATAGCTCCAGGTGATGGAGGAGGGGGTGGGCGGGGGTGGCCCGCCGGTTGGAAGCGAGGCGGCAGACTCGAGGGGGCGGGGCCTCCATAGGAAGGAGGAGGTGGGATTAGCAGCTCTGTTCCCTTCATCCCACGAGATTTCCTGAAGTAGCGATGGCGGTGATGCCGCTGACCACGAGAGTCCGGGTCTGAGAGAGAGACGGGAAGAAACCGTACAGGAAGTCAGGTGAGTAACACAGGAAAAGGATAAAACAAAACAGGGAGTGGATGGGGAAAAAAAAAAAGAAGCACCGAGGTCTCCTTTCCTGGAGGGCGCAGCCACATTCCAGGCGGGAACCGGATTCACGGGTTTGAGGTCCGTCAGAGGGACCAGGTGTCTGTGAGGAAAGACACGTGAGTGATGTCACAGCGGCACTGATGGACGTGATCCTGCCGTGTGTGTGTGTGTTACTTCTCGCCCAGTTCCTCGATGAACACCGTGACGGCGGATGAGTGCGTTCCCACTTCCTGGATGAAGGCGTTGTAGTACTTGCCCTTCGGCTCCAGACGCACCTGAAACAAGTTTCATTCCTGATGTCACAAACATGGTGGCTAGGGGGTGGAGCCAAAAATAAAATGCCATCTATCTTATAGTACCACAAATGTTTTTGGAGCTTCATTCATAAGAGTTACAGCCAGTAACCACAGACAGTAACGGTTTTCCAGTGCTTTCCGTGTCTGAACAGCTGATTAAAGTTTGACCTCTGACCCCTCGCTGTAGTGACCTCACCAAAAACTCACAACACGCATACCGAGACGCCTCAGGTCATGAAACCCAGAGTCCCCTTGATGTTTACGTGCTTGATAATTACATTCTCCAAAACTACTTCCTCCAAATGTTTCAGCATAAAAGCCTCTTTAAGAAGTGAAGTTCTCCTGTGTAGTGAAATGCTGACAGCTTTTAATTTGAAAGGAATACAGGAAGTGTCAAGAGTTTGTAAAGGAGATTGAGCCTAGATGCACTGGTGGATTATTTTATTGCAGGTGAGGTCAAAGGTCAGAGAGCGGTTCCTTTTTTTCTCGTCATGTAAAATGTTGACAGAGCTTTGACGAGGACGTCCGTCTCTGCACATCGATATAAATCAGAATTTAAAAAAAATAATTCACCATGTCATAAACAGCGCCAGCCTTATTAAGCATCACTGGGCACTCTCCCTTTGTATCCTGTAGCATCTAGATAACCTGCCGGCTGTGAGGTCAGAGCCTGAGGCGGTTTGGTGTGAATGAACTCTGACCTCTGTGTCTGAACCTTGTTCACATCCGCGTTATAAAGTTTTCAGTAATACAGTCTTCTTACCTGACACTTGTCTCCCAGGAAGTACTGCCTCCCTGCAAACACCATGTAGTCCGTCTTCTGCATCTCTGTCACAGTGATCAGATTAGACCGTCACAGGAAGTAATCAGATTACACAGCTGTCAGTTGTCCAGCTTCAGTTCACCAGCATTACTTTATCCTGACGCTGGTCTGGATTAGTTAAACCTGCGTTACCTTTGCAGGTGTCCTGCCACACATCGAACTCCAGGTTTCTGTAAACGTCCCCGTCCAGAGACTTCATCACTTTGTAGGGCAGAGACAGTCTGGAGGGGGGCGGAGCTTCTGCAGGAGGCTGAACAACAAAAACATTACATCAGCTGCAGTTCCTGATGTCCAGCAGAGGCAGCAGTGAGTCAGTCCCATAAACTTCCATGTTTGCTGTCTGCTAGCTTCACCTGACCAATAATATGGCTGCTGTGAGGTTACCGTACCAACAGATCATCCAAGAAGGCGGAGCTCCAGTTTAATGAGTGAAATTCAACAGTTATGATTGGATGCCACTGACTTGCACGTCACGGATTCTTCTGGCATCATTTGGCTCTTTGCATTTTTACCTTTCTTACTTCACCAATGACGAGTTCACGTGTTCCAGCTCCTGCTGATGGCGTCCTACGACTCTGAACAAACTCAGGCTGAAACTAGACATTAAAAGCTGCAGAACAGAGGTCGTCACTGCAGAGCCTCAGGCGTGAAGCAGGAAGTAGAGCGTGTTTCTAAAGACCCTGGTGGCTCCTCTGAACGTTCTGGAGGATTCGGCACTGTGGTTGTTTTTTAAGTTTCATTTTTCTTTAAGTTTTTGGTACTTTTGTTGCTGTTAGTGTTGTTATCCACGAATGCTCGGGCGATCGAATCGGCATCTATCAGCATTCCTACCTTTGAGTCATCCGTCACAGCTGGTGGTTTCTCCTCGATGGGTCCGCCTGGCTCCGCCTCCTCACTGCAGAGCACAAACAAATGGGCCCTCAGTTCTGATGTTTCCATGACGATGGCTGCTTCATTAGTTTCTGATTTCGTCTGTCACCGTTGCCCTGGTTACCATGATTCCAGGTCAGAGCTGCTCTGCCGCAACGTCCTCAGGTGTGTATGTGTTTACCTGTGCCCGCGGTCCTCAGGTGTGTCATATCCAAGGTCAACATCACTGCACATGGATGGACTGTTTCTATAGCGACGACCTCCGACCCTGAAGGCCTCCATGGCCTGGCAGAGCTCCGCCTCCTCAAAGCCAAATACCTGAGTGTAAAGCAGCTCATACAGAAGAGCTACACACACACACACACACACACACACACACACACACACACACACACACACACACTGAGTGCAGAGGAACTATAGACTTTCTGTGTTCGGCCAATCAGATAGCAGCACTCACACTGACAGAGGGCGGCAGAGGCGGGGTAACTCCTTGGGTAAACAATGTCATAGTGACCATTGATGGAGCAGCACAGCGTCACCTCGGCAACACAAAAGACTGACAGTCAGCACCAGCCAATTACCTCACAGACCTCAGGGTCACGTGACCTTACCTTGTCCACAAAGTCGTCCTCCGAGATGATGGTGGCTGGTTTCCCCGGGTAACGGTAGATCAGGAAGCAGCGCCTGCACACATGGAGTCATGTGACTCAGAGTCGTACTGAACCAGAGCGATAAGGGACGCCTCATTTATGATGTCATCACGCCACAGACTCAAACTGATACTGACATATTCAGGGGTGCACATAAGTGGTCCGCAGGTGCACATTTGCTGTCAAAATAAAAGACGCGCACCAGATAAGAAGTTGCAACGCGCGTTTGCGTCCATACAAAAGGCTTGAGCGGGATTTTCACAGCACATTCTGCACCACATCAGTCTTTCTTTATAAAGCACTTTTCATACAAAAATGTAGCACAAAGTGCTTTACATGGTTAAAAGCAGCCCACCCTACCACTCACTCCCCACACTCTCATTAACATGAACGATCATGGATACATACAACCCCCCCACACACACACACACA
>NW_005187626.1:772763-774136 GCF_000239375.1 Pundamilia nyererei | reverse complement strand
GGGATTGGATCTAAAAGACATGTGGTGGGTCTCACTGTGGAGAAAACTTTCTGAAGGTTCTCAGCATTAACCAGGACAAAGCTGTCCAGTGTCTCCTCAGGTACAATCGAGCCCTCAGATGTGTTTACAAACATATCGCGATTAGATAAAATATCAGATCTGATGGCGCTGACCTTTCCCCTGAAGTGGTCTGCAAACTGCTCACAGAGTGAGTCTGTGGGCTTCTTTTGGAGCTTTTAAAATCAGGGTTAAATAAATGATCTATGGTGGAAAAGAGGACCTTGGGATTATTTTTGTTATTACTGATTATTTTGGCGAAGTATGAGTTTCTTGAATTCCTTAATGTATTATTGTACATTTTAAGTTGCTCGCAAAATATTTGATGGTTAATAGTATTTTTATTTTCCCTCCATCTCCTTTCTGTGTGTTCACCATTGGTTTGAAGCCAGCTCACCTCCTGCAACCACCCTTCCGAGAATACGCGCTTCTTTTGCGGTTCGGACTCCTGACTCCTGAGGTGGAGGAACACCAAAGCGGCTTGCTTCTTCGACACCTAGTTCTAAACAAATGTCTGTCCCTCTCCAGAGAATCTTATGGACGCGCGTTGCAGCTTCTTATCTGGTGCGTGTTTTTTATTTTGACAACAAATGCGCACCTGCGGACCACTTATGTGCAACCCTGGATATGTTCCTATTACTGCCAGCAGTAAATGTGTTTGCCCTGCACAGCGCCCCCTACAGTGGCCCCTTAGTGCCAATCCCCACAGTCCTGTTTAAGCAGGTTTTTCCTCACACGTCTATAACATGTTCACTTTTCACCTGCACCTCCTCACTGAGAAGCAGAGATGGTCAAGTGTGTTTCAAATGCTTTAATTTAAACATCATGAAGCGCAAAACAGTTTAAGCCAATCTAAACCTCTTTACAGTGTGAAGCTCCACCCCTCGGAGTAAATCACCTAAGGGGTGTGGCTACGGACAAAGTTCAACACGTGTTAGCCGTTTCTCTGCTTTAGCTCCATCATCCCCACGCTGAATATGAACTCTGCTTCAGTAAAAACAGGCGTTTCACAGGTCATGTGACTCTTCTACTACACAGAATGATCCCTGTGAGTGTCCCTTGAGCAACTACCATAATCATCCCACAGATGTAATATTATCTACAGCTACTCTTAGTACCATTGATGTTCATTTAGACTGTTTTTCCAATTGATCTTTCTGAGTAAAAGTCATCTGTTCACACAGCTCTTTGCTAACTACAGGCCAATCTCCAACCAGGCTGTAGGTATTACAGGTACTGTGCTGCAGTGGTTTGTATCATATCTATCTAATAGACTCCAGTTTGTGCATGTAAATGGAGAGTCCTCTTCACACACT
>NW_005187626.1:766209-772743 GCF_000239375.1 Pundamilia nyererei | reverse complement strand
TCTGTTATTAACCTCTGTCTCTCTTCCACAGCATGTCTTTATCCTGTCTTCCTTCTCTCACCCCAACCAATCACAGCAGATGGCCCCGCCCCTCCCTGAGCCCGGTTCTGCCAGAGGTTTCTTCCTGTTAGAAGGGAGTTTTTCCTTCCCACTGTCGCCAAAGTGCTTGCTTGTTGTGATTTGGCGTTATATAAATAAAATTGTATTGTGATTTAGGATGGTATAAAACAAAAAAAGAAACAAAAGGAAAATTCTGGTTTAGTAGCCACACCCCTCAGGTCAGCTGGTTTCAAAACACGCCGTGACTGCTTTGAGGTCATCGAAGAAAACACAGCATACCTGCATCACTCACCTGTACAGCTGAGACAGAGCCTTGATCTCCACCTGACCCACCGTCTCCTGAAAACACACACAGGTTAACACACTGCCTGCAGGTGAACAGCTGACTGAAGGTCAAAGGTCAGAGATATTCACCTTTGGATCCTCCAGACGTTCCAGGTATTTCTCAAACGAGCCTTCAACAAACTGCAGAGGACAGAAAACACAGCACAATGAAGTAACTGAGTATTTCTCTCATACTCAGAATACTCTGAACTCACCGGCTCAAAGTTGCATCTATTGGCTCTCATGAAGTTAGCGCAGTCCTGACGGATCTTCTGATGGTAATTCTGAGAGAAATACAACTACACACACACACACACACACACACACACGAGAACAGTTTTTCTGAGGTTAGCCTCGCGGGTCGCCATCACGCTGACGCACACACCCAGAAACCGCTCAGAGATGACAAACAGCCGTCACTAACAGTCAGGGGGACGAGTTAGGGACAACCTCAGACTGCTGAGCAGCAAAGCTCAGGTGAGCTCAGGTGTGTCGCTCCTGGGGAACCTGCCAAACGCCTCAGCGGGAAGGAAACAGGAAGTTGCACCTCTAACAAAACACAAGAGTGACAATCTCTTCCTGCAGGAGAAAAGTAATCCACTACACTCCCATTGAGGTAAGAGTCACAGGTAATGGATTACTCAGAGTAACAAGCGAAGCTGATGGGAGGAGCTTCACACAGACACCTGAGGACAGGTGACTGTGTGAAGCTGACACGTGTTAGTGACACGTGTTAGTGTTGCTGTCCCTCCTCATGAGCTCGCTGCCTCCTGGTTCTGGTTCGGCCCACACTCTCCGCAGACCTGCTTTGTGCGGCGGAATGAAACTGTGTGCACTGACGTCTGTGACCTTTGACCTCGCCCAGTTTGACCCAGAGTTTAAACAAAGTTCCCTCACACCGTAACTGTACTCGGTACGCCTCCCTCCCGCCACCCAGCTCACCTGCTCGGACACGGCCCGGAACAGGCTGGACGCATCGCGTGCCACCATCTTCCGGTACAGGCCGAGGCTGCACAGGTACTCGTCCATGTTCACGAAGTACTTCTTCAGGCCTTTCTGCATCGCGCCGCCGCTCCGTCACCTGCACACGGACTGAACCGCGAGCCCGCGAGCTCAGGTGGGATTAATCAGGTCTGATGGGCGCGCGGAGCCTCGCGGTGCTGCTGAGGCCTTCGCTGACCGGCCCGGGCTCGGAAATACCAGCGCTGCTTTTTGTTTAACGTCATGTTTGTGTTATTATGTGACTGGTTGCTGATGTTTTACTTGTGTTTATAACACGGAGCGACGTGTCAGTGAGATTCACGCGGGGACAGCAGCTTCCAGGCCGAGGACAAGAGGCGTAAACAATGAAACAGCAGAAACGCGCTGCTGCGTGACTTTAAAGACAGCTGTACTCTCAATCTGCAGTACAAGTTCTTAGTTACTCTCCGACGGGGACCCGTGACGTCACCTTTTTCTCTGGTTCCGTGATCAGCTGATGTTCTGCAGGAGAACCTGCGCTCAGCTGTGTATGACGTCACGCTGCGGTTCCACCGTGACACCAGCAGGTGGCGGCGCAGCTCTGACGGTTTTACACCCTCACGAGAAGAAGAAACGGCTGGCTGTGCGCATGCGTGTCTTGGCAGCTTGCAGTCCTTGCGGTACCGGTTCGGCTCGGCTCGCTGTGATCTGGATGATGAGGCTGCTCCTGCGGAGGCTCCGGCCGCTCAGCGGGACGCCGGGCTTCCTCTCCGCCGCCTCAGAGCGCTCCTTCAGCGGCTCACCGCCGCCGCTGCCCGCCGCCCGGGTCCGGAGCGCCTTCGTGGAGTTTTTCCGGGACAAACACGGACACCTGCCGGTCCCGTCCTCCCCGGTCCGGCCCAGAGGAGACCCGAGCCTGCTGTTCGTCAACGCCGGGATGAACCAGGTCAGTACAGACCCGACCCGGTCCGGGGGTACCGGGAGATTTCAAAATAAGAGCCTGTCAGAGGCTGACTGCGGATCGATTAAACTTTATTGATGTTTCGTTTTATTGAATATTTTAGTCCAGATTAACAACAGTTGTCACACCTGTGCAGGTAAACACAGATGGCGGGGGAGGAAGTGGTCTGCGTATATGTCCTTCTGTGTGTATGATGTTTTAATGTGTGCGCGCGCGTGTGAGAAGCACTTTTTAAAAAAACCTTGTGATTTAACCAATCAGAGCCTTCTCTCCATCTTTGTGTGGCGCTCACAGTTCAAGCCCATCTTCCTGGGCACAGCGGACCCTCGTAGCAACATGGCGTCGTACCGCCGCGTGGTCAACAGCCAAAAATGCGTCCGAGCCGGCGGCAAACACAACGACCTGGATGACGTGGGCCGGGACGGCTACCACCACACCTTCTTTGAGATGCTGGGAAACTGGTCGTTTGGAGACTATTTCAAGGTGGGTCCACTTCCTGTTTTCTTTAAGGTGGGAGTTTACTTCCTGTTTAAAAGAGGCTCACTCTGCTCTGTGTGCACTCAGGAGGAAGCGTGTCAGATGGCATGGAGCCTCCTCACAGAGCATTACGGGATACCTGCTGACAGGCTGTATGTCTCTTATTTTGGCGGTGATGCAGCAGCAGGGTTGCCAGCGGATGAGGATACACGGAACATCTGGCTGGAGATCGGGTAGGTGCACATCTGTCTGCAGCTGGGGCCGCACTGCTACAGGTCAGCTGACCCTTGCTGTCCCTTCAGGGTCCCCACCCACCGTCTGCTGCCATTCGGACTCAAGGACAACTTTTGGGAGATGGGGGACACGGGGCCCTGTGGTCCCTGCACCGAGATCCACTACGACCACGTCGGTGGGCGAGAGGCGGCGGCGCTCGTCAACGCTGACAGCCCAGAGGTGGTGGAGATCTGGAACCTGGTCTTTATGCAGTACAACAGGTACTGTACATGACTCACCTAGACCTTTTAATCTGCCTGAGACCACTTTAGTCCACATGAGACTACCTTAGTCATAAGATAGTTTCAAAGTTTAAAAATCAAAATATCAAACGAAGAACATGAGGAGTGGAAGAGAACGGGGATCAAAAATATTTATTATGCCTCACATAGAACTGGGGAAAAAAGAGGAGTGGCCATTCTGATACCAAACAAGCTTTTGAGTTTACTGGAGAACATAAAGAGGGAAGATTTGTGTTGGTGAAAGGGAAAATGGAACAGGAAGACGTCACGCTGTGTAATATATATGCACCCCCTGGTAGTAGTACAGGGTTCTTTAAGGAGATATTCAGTCTTATTGCCGCAGAAAGTGTTGGAACATGTATATGTGCAGGAGATTTCAATTCTCCATCCAAAATGGGATACAACTAGCCGAGACCGGAGGGGAACTAAATTAGAGAAACAAGTATAAACAATGCTGAGTTGGGGCTTATAGATATTTGGAGATATTTACACAAAAATGAACGCATTACATTTTATTCAGCGAGACGTGATATGTACTCGAGGATTGATTATTGTTTTACTTTTAGTAAAGACCTCCACAGAGTGAAGGATTGTTTAATAGGACAGAGATTTATCTGATTATTCGGGATTAACTATGAGGATTGGGTTTAAAGCTAGCCCCAGAAATATGGCGTCATTTTTGTGCCACTATTCTGGGCGCACGTAAAAAAAGTTTGCAGGTGCAAGTGTTTCATTTTGAGGAGAAATTTATTTTGAGCGAAGAAAAGCTGAATTTGAGTGAACAAAATTCATTGCTGCGTGCAAAAACTGTATTTCAGTGTTTGCTATTATCCACACACACACACACACACACAACAGCAGCCCCTCTCACTCAGTTTTTGCATTTGCGCTCGCTCGCATTGTGTTGCTCGCGCTCTCAACATTTCTGCCCGTGTGCGCTCAACTCTTTCTCTACACCGTTATATTTGTGCCACAAAACCAGCCAATCACAGACTTGGATGCAAAAAAATCTGATTGGCTGTTTTGGTCTCCAATCAGCTCGAAATGACGAAATGCAATATCCCAGAATGCATTTGGTCCAAAACTCAAAGGAAGCAGTGGCGGAGGAACACAGAGGGGCGGAGTTTGAAATATTACTCTTTCTGGGTCACAAAATAAACTTTTAAGATATTTTCATGTGAGAATGTTTCTGTGTAAACTTCAAATATCTGCTCGACTCATCAAGACATCACATATTTGCATAAGTGCTCTAACGTTTTTGGAGATGCCTGTTACCCACCAGCTGACCGGGTGGTCACTCGGGTTAAACATAATATAAAAGGCTGAACTGACAAAAAATCACCGACTACACCACCAGGTATTACAGGAAAAACCATAAAGCCTTTGAACTAAAACAAACGCTGTTGTGACAGTGATGTACACTGTGTTGTTGGTATATATGTATGATTTGTATCACCTTCATGTTTCCCTCTCACCACATATCCAAACCGACATCATGACCAGCAGCTAAAGCATGCCTTAGGGGTAAAATTATTGCAAAATGTGCAGTCCTAAAGAAGGTGAGAGCAAAAATTGGAGCAACTGCACACCGTTACAAGGTGCCCCCGCGTGTTGGAGCAGATGAGGCCGGTTAAACAGGAGATCCACAAAATTTTAAGTGAAGAAATTGAAAGAAAATTAAAATATAATAGACAACGGTGGTATGAGGCAGGACCCAAAGCTGCTAGGCTATTATCATGGAGACTCAGGAGGCAACAACATTCATAAAGTTCGAAATCTAAAAACAAATAAGATAACTAATAAACTCGAAGAAATTCAGAGCACATTTGAAGAATATTACGCTGAGCTATACACACAACCGGGTAAAGCGGATGAGCGATCGTGGCTCAAGAGTTGGGAGTTCGCGTTGTAATCGGAAGGTTGCCGGTTCGAGCCCCGGCTCCGGCAGTCTCGGTCGTTGTGTCCTTGGGCAAGACACTTCACCTGTCGCCTACTGGTGGTGGTCAGAGGGCCCGGTGGCGCCAGTGTCCGGCAGCCTCGCCTCTGTCAATGCGCTACAATGTAGCTGCCATCACCAGTGTGTGAATGTGTGTGTGACTGTATGTGTAAAGCGCTTTGGGCTATATAAATACAGGCCATTTACCATAAGATTCAGAATTTCTTATCCAGCTTAGATCTGCCATTTATAGGTAAGCAGCAGAATGAAAAACTCGTCAGAGAAATATCAGCAGAAGAGCTCAACATTGGGATCTCAAAACTCAAGACTTTTAAAGCCCAGGATGTGATGGATTCCCACCAGAGTGGTATAGGCAGATGAGGGAACCCTTAATCCCACTACTAAAGGCCTCTTTTAATTACACTCTGAGTGGGGGGGCGCTCCCACCATCGTGGCGGGAGGCGTATATCTCTGTCATACCAAAAGCAGGGAAGGATAAAACTGACCCCAGAGGGTATAGACCTCTTATCGACTGCTGGAGGATCAAACAGGCTTCATTGGTAACAGACAAACACACGATAATATCAGAAGGGCCATTCATATTATTGACTAGATACTTAAAGGGAAAACTGGAACAGTTCTCATTGGGCTTGATGCGGAAAAGGCATACGATACGGTCGGGTGGGAGTTTCTGTTTCATGTGTTGAAGAGATTTGGGCTATGTGACGGGTTTATTCAGTGTATACGAATGATTTATATGTGTCCAACAGCGAGGATCAAAGTTAATGGAAGCCTTTCAAATCGGGTAACACTACAACGTGGCTGCAGGCAGGGCTGCCCGTTGAGCCCGCTGCTCTTTAACCTTTTCATTGAGCCGTTGGCTCAATGCATCAGGGAAGACACTCGAGGAGCGTGTCAGGCTACATTTCACTGTGTGTTATACTTGTATAACTATGCATGTGACAAATAAAGAACCTTGAACCTTGAGGGGGTTACAACGGGGATGGTATGCTGGTAACACTAGGAAACCTGGAAGAGGGAATCCCTCTGCTATGGAAATACTGGAAGAATATGGCAGACTGTCTGGTTATAGACTAAACATTCAAAAAACTCACATCTTGACGTTCTTTTTTTTAACCCCTCAAGACAATTGGTAGCAAGATATAGATTCAGATGGCATCAATCTCAAATGGAGTATTTGGGGATCCTGCTGACAAAAGACCCTGCATTGTTATATGAAGTTAATTATAATCAGGCGAACAAGAAGATATATGAAGATCTGGAGAGGTGGGGTCTGCTCC
>NW_005187626.1:752426-753602 GCF_000239375.1 Pundamilia nyererei | reverse complement strand
AAGCATGGGGAGCTGATCAATTTTGAGGACGTGTCAGATTTACGAGATCGGCAGGGAAGATTTTTATTGTTACCTACAGGTTCGGAGCTTCTTCCGGAAGGAAATTAGAATGCTTGACGCAGATGCTAGTGGGGTGATCCAAATATTTGTGGATGCTTATGGTGTGAACCTTATAAGAGGTACTATAGGCAAAGTGTACAGAAGTTTCATATCTATGAAAAAGAGCTCAACAACATATGTCAGTCATCGATTATATAAAGCACCCCGAGGCATAAATTCTTTAACATGGCGAGATTTTGGATGGCAGAATTTAAGTAGATTCTTCATCACACCAAAGCAGAAATCCAAAATAAGTGGTTCAGGCGCTTCGAGGGAGTGCGGGGAGGTCGCTGCAGGTTGCTTCCATGTCTTCTGGTCATGCCCTAAACTGAAGACCTTTTGGGAAGAGATAAATACTGGTGGATGTGCTTGAAGTAACACTGGACTTCACATTTAGTACCATGTACCTTGGGAAAACTCCTGAAAATAATTATGGTTGCATGCAAAAAGGCAATTACTAAATGTTGGTTGCAGACAAGCCCCCCCACACGGAAGCTGGTCATAGACATTATTAACGTAATCCATCATATGGAATAGATTACCTTCTCACTGCAGCTGCAGAGGGAGAAAGGAGAGAGACTTTGGGAAAGATGGGATCGTTACACTTTAACGTTCTCAAGAACCAGACGTTTTGATCTCAGTTTGTCCGTTTATTCCGTAACACAGGCAAACGGGCCGTTAACTCAGGGGAGAGTGCCCTCATATAACACCTCACTTCAGCCGCATACAGTCACACAACAACGAAGACCCCCTCCCCTTCCTGCACACATTAACTCCCTTTTTCCTGCAGCACAACCAAGTATGTATCTTAAAGAAACAACAACAGCGTGCAGAGATAACCAACCTGTCACTGTAAAATAACATTTAACCATCGTTACAATATGTTAAAACTAGAAAGTGATACCTATGTGATGCAGAGGAAGACCCGCGATTTTGTTTGAATGGAACATTACCTGTGTAATATGTGTAAGTAAAACAAGGTGATGTGTAGTTGGGGCTGGGCAATATGTCGAGGTTTTTTAAAAATATCGATATATTTTTATACGAGATATAAGATGTGACAATATCCTTTATATC
>NW_005187626.1:749737-750085 GCF_000239375.1 Pundamilia nyererei | reverse complement strand
GGGGCCCAGGCCCATCCAGACCGGGGCCCAGTGCAGCAGCGCCCCCCGGCCCCACAGAGCCTGGGACAGTCCACCCAACCCCACCACAGAGAAAACCAGGCTGAGATCTTCCTCCACCTCTCCTGTATCTCCCCCTCCCACGTACTGTGCTTCAACGTAATATTACCGTACTGTGTGTGTATGGCAAACTTTAAAGCACTGGGCGGGCCCCACACTTTGGGAAGGTCTGCTTTAGTCCATGTGTAGTTACTTTAGTCCATGTGTAGTTACTTTAGAGTCCATGTGTAGTTACTTTAGTCCATGCGTAGTTACTTTAGAGTCCATGCGTAGTTACTTTAGGGTCCATGT
>NW_005187626.1:745855-749675 GCF_000239375.1 Pundamilia nyererei | reverse complement strand
GTAGTTACTTTAGTCCATGCGTAGTTACTTTAGTCCATGCGTAGTTACTTTAGAGTCCATGCGTAGTTACTTTAGAGTCCATGCGTAGTTACTTTAGAGTCCATGCGTAGTTACTTTAGAGTCCATGCGTAGTTACTTATGAGTCCATGTGTAGAGCACTTCCTTTGTCTTGAATCTTGGTCCCATCCCGTCTCAGGGAGGTGGACCACAGTCTGTGGCTGCTGCCCCAGGTCAGCGTGGATACTGGGATGGGTCTGGAGAGACTGGTGAGCGTCCTGCAGGGCAAAACCTCCAACTATGACACGGATCTGTTCACACCGCTGCTGCACGCCATCCACCAGGTATGCCGGCACACACAAGAGCACACACAGGTGTCCTGCACAGGTTGTCATGGTGACACGTGTGCCATGTCCTCAGAGGTCGGGGGTGGAGCCGTATAGGGGCAGGATGGGGGCGGTGGATGTTGGTCAGGTGGATCTGGCCTACAGAGTCGTAGCTGACCACGTCCGGACATTATCGGTGTGCATCGCTGACGGAGTTTACCCGGGCATGTCAGGAGCCGAGTGAGTCACCTACCAATCAGCTGTCAGCGTGACGCCAGAAGCAGGCATCTTATGTTTACCTGTGTGTGGGTGTCAGGTTGGTGCTGAGGAGGATTTTACGGCGGGCGGTTCGGTTCTGTGTCGAGGTCCTTCGTGCTCCCCAGGGAACGCTCGCCAGCCTAGTTCCCACCGTCGCCGACCTGCTGGTAAAACGCCATCCCATAATGCCTCTGAACTGACATTATTTTGCATTTTACAGTAAATTGAAGGCTGTTTTATCGATTACCTGGTTTCTGTTGCCAGGGTAACATTTATCCAGAGCTGCACCAGGAGACAGACCGGGTGAGTTTGTATTATGACCTCTGATCTCATCGCTCCTGACTTTCAGAGTCAGATCATGAAAGTTGGGTCACGTGATATAGCAGGAAATTGTCATCAGATGGTGTTTGTCTTCCAGATTGTGGACATCATCAACGAGAACGAGGCTCACTTCCTGTCGTCTCTGCAGCAGGGCAGCAGGCTGATCGAGCGCACGCTTAGCAGGAAGGACTACAAACATGGAGTCTTCCCCGGTCAGTCCAGGTCCAGACTCTGACCACGTGAACACACCTGACTTAATCAGGATGTTAATGAAGCCTTTAATTAACAGTCTGAGGTTGACAATGGCCTGAGCCGAGCCCACCTGTTGGGCTCAGGTGTTCATACCTGGTTAATTATTTCCTTTCTTCCGGCAGCCTCAGTGGCTTGGTCTCTCCACCGGGACCTGGGCTTCCCTCTGGACCTGGTGGACCTGATCCTGGAGGAAAGGGGGGTCCATGTAGACCGCCAGGAGCTGGACCGCCTGATTGCCGAGAACCAGAAGGTGGGGCTTAATTCACTCGTCTTAATCTGGAAACAGTGAGGGCTTTTACTGTGAAGGACAGAGAAGGCTGCTTTTATTCTGAAAAGACAAAGGTTTTCATTGCCTACTGGAATGAGATCCACACACCTGTCTGTGTGTCTCAGGTGGCTTTAGAGCTGCAGGCAGGTGACCGTGCCCAGGTGACGCTGGACGTCCTCAGTCTGACGGAGCTGCAGCGTCTTGGCGTTCCTCACACCGACGACAGTCTCAAATATGACTACCGCCTGGCCGAGGGTCGATACGGTATGTTCCACCTGCACAGGTAACACACCTGAGCCTCGGTGGTCAGCTAATGATGTCCACATCCTTCCTCCCAGTGTTCCCACCGTGCCGTGCGACAGTTCTCGCACTCTACGACGGGCAGGCTTTGGTGTCGGAGGTCTCCGAGGGTCAGCACTGCAGCGTCATACTGGACCGTACCTGCTTCTACGCCGAGCAGGGGGGCCAGTCACATGACCAGGGCTACTTCACCCTGTATGAGCTGCAGGTCAGCAGGCGCCTCCCTCAGTGCATCGTGAGAAACATTTTTGTGTCCCTATGACTCCACCTCTTTCCTGTCTCTCAGGACGTGCTCTTTCCTGTGGAGGCGGTGGTCCGGGCGGGGGGCTACGTGGTCCATTGGGTCACCGTGGCCGACAACCTGAAGACCGGCGACCAGCTCCAGCTGCACCTGGATCAGGTAAACAGCTGGGTTCAGTTGACATTTAAAGGGGCAGTTCACTAAGGGCCAGAGTAACGGTGTGTGCACAGCCCAGCGCTCCCACATACGGACCGAACACGAGCAGCATGAAGTCGGAGCTGTGGCATCAAAGTGCTCGATTGCAGCTTCGATTGCTCTCAGGCCGCTGTCGCTCTGAAGCTCAGTTAATTCGGTCTGAAGGTGAAACAACAATGCAAAAACCAGCAGCACGAAAAGTTCGGCAGCAAAAAACCTCGACTACTCAACAGCGATGGAGACGCTACGGTCATCTGAACGGAGAATCTCGGGCTCGCTTCATTAAATTTGTTGAGCCGCCACGTGTTGGCTTTAAAGCATCTGTGACCTCTGTGTCAGCGTCCACAGTTTGATATCAGTCACATCACTGCGGCGACTCTTGGTGGGTCGATCTCTCTTTACGTCTTTTACTTTAGGAGGAAGAGAAACATATTTGAGCACATTAAACACGCACATTTATTCACATGTGGACCCGATGCTTTGGACAAACGGTGATGGCTCCAAAGTCGGGCTGGGATCATGTCTCCGCTCATCACATCTAACCTTCAGGTTAATCAGACCACAATTCTGTGACCACGAAGAACATAAGCGGTGAGAATTCTCGAATTCCTCCATCAACCTCAAATCCTGGACGAGTGAAACAGATTGATTCCCTGCGACGCTGACTCGAGGCACCGCCTCCTCCAGAATTCCCTTGGGTCTGGTGGCGACTCTGTCACCTCCACCTGTGCTGATCTCACTCTTTACCGTCGGCGCTGTGTCGTGTAGCCGTGTTCAGTTTCTTTGCTGCTGCCTTTCTTCTCACCTTGTAAGAGTGTTTCTTGTTTCCTCTGCTGACTTCCTGTTTCCTGTTGGGGTTCCAGGTGCACAGGCTGTCCTGCATGGTTAAGCACACGGCCACGCACATCCTGAACTTCGCCCTGAGGAAGGTTCTGGGTGCTTCGGTGCAGCAGCGAGGCTCGCACGTGTCGGCCGATCGCTTTCGCTTCGATTTCAGCGTAAAGGTCAGGCCGCCATTCGTGAGCCCGACAATGGCGGCATGGTGCAGGCCGCGCAGGTTCTGATGCGTCTGTGTGTTGTCCTCAGGGCTCTCTGAGCGTGTCACAGCTGCAGCAAGTGGAAAGGTGCGTTAATGACATCATCTCAGCCAATCAGATTGTTCACAGTCAGGAGCTTCCCCTCCAAAGAGCTCGCGGCATCAGCGGCCTGAGGACAGTGGACGAGGTGAGCTCAGACTTCGCATTTTGGGTCACCTGCTGTCTCACCTGCTGTCTCACCTGCTGTCTCACGTGCCACCTGTTTCTGCAGGTGTATCCTGATCCTGTTCGGGTCGTGTCAGTGGAGCTGCCGGTCACCGAGCTGCTGGACAAACAGTCGGACAGACAGACGTCTGTGGAGCTCTGCTGTGGAACGTGAGTCTGTGCTCACCTGGACACTGACACACACACACACACACAGCTGAACGGGCTTGTATGTGTGTGTGTCTATCTTAGTGAGGACCTTCATTGACATAACCCTGACACTAAAACCACATTTTGAGTCTCAAAAAGGCTTCAAACTTGTGAGGACCGGTGTGTGTGACTGTTGGTCCTCATGAAGATAGCTAGACAGGAACACACACACAGGCACACACACAGGCATACACACAGACACACACACACA
>NW_005187626.1:738937-744498 GCF_000239375.1 Pundamilia nyererei | reverse complement strand
CACACACACACAGACACTCACACAGACAGACACACGCACAGACAGACAGACAGACACACACACAGACAGACACTCACACGCACAGATAGGCACACACAGACAGAGACACACAGGCAGACACACACGCCCCTCAGGTTAAAAGGAGGTGAACATGCTTTAAATAAGAAACCAGGGGATGACGTCACAGCAGCCATTCCATCTTTTATTTACAGTTATATTACAGCTGCCATTAGTCAGGATAATCAGATGTCATGTGACCTGTCATTGTTTGAGAGGTTAAGTTTAACTAGCAGGTGTAGACGTGTCACCTGGCGCTCTGCCGGCCATCTCTGTGTTCAGTCACCTGCTGCAGACCGGCGCCATCGAGGACCTGGTGATCGTCTCTGAGAGGCAGCTGGTGAAAGGAATCAGTCGGATCGTTGCCGTGACGGGACAGGAAGCGGCACGGGTCAGTGAAGTCATGACATAATGATTAGGTGGAATAAAATGAGACGTAGCTCTTTTAACACTCTGTGCTCTCAGGCTCGGGAGGCGGGGCACGTTTTATCTCAGGACGTCGACTCTCTGTCAGCCAGACTTGGACGCTCCGCCCCCTCCTGCCTGGACACTGCCCAGTGCTTTTCCAAGGAGGTGGGCGTCCTCTCAGATGTAAGTATGATGACCTGTCAGTAAGAGAAGCCACGCCCCTAACAATCCAAACGTTATAGAGTTTAAACAGGTGAGTTATAATCAGCAGAGGAAATATTATCTATAGACACCCAAACAGTTTGTGTATGAGGCTGTGGACTGACCCATGAACAGCACACGTCCCAGCTTCCCGTGTGAGCCTGTGTGCACTTTGACCCTGTGCTGTGTCTCCCAGGCTGTGGATAACACCCCCATCCCACAGTGGCAGCGCAGAGAGCTGCAGAGTCGACTCCGCGCTCTGCAGAGGACGAGCAACACCGCCGTCAGGAAACTGGAGACCAGAGAGGTGAGCACGCCCTGAGACGCACGCAGGGCTAATCAATCAGAGCTGATTACACCCCCACCCATTGGTGCTCTGCTGATGATGTCATTAAACCCAGGTGATTTACGTGTGATCCACCTGACTGTGTGATGGGGGACAGTTTGAGTGTGTGGCTGCTTTGACACTCTTTTCCCATCATGCTTTTTTCAGGCGGCAGTGCAAGCTCAGGCCCTGCAGGAGAAACACGGAAGGACGGAGCTGCTGGTGGACTTGGTGGAGACCAGCTCTCTGTCAGTACGTAGAGACCGTTCCTAATGAAGCCTCACACACTTTAAATTCATGCTTTTAATCCCTGTTCAGTTTGATTCATGCAGCACAAAATCACAGAAGGTGCCTCAAGAAGCGTCCTACCACTAGGTGACAGTGGGAACAAAGAACTTTCAATTCAATATATTTATGCAGCACCAACAACAGTCGCCTCACAGCGCTTTATACTGTAAGGTCGACCCTACAATAATACAGACAGAAAAACCCAACAATCATATGACCGCCTATGACCAAGCACTTCGGCGACAGTGGGAAGGAAAAACTCCCTTTTAACAGGAAGAAACCTCCGGCAGAGCCAGGCTCAGAGAGGGGCGGGGACATCCTGAGCCTGGTTCTGTCGGATCACTGAGGTTCTGCTCTGATGTGGTTCTAATGTTTCAGGTTCTGATGAAGACGGTGAACCAGCTGAGCTCCACTGCTCCTCTCAGTCATGTGATGCTGCTCGCTCACCAGAGGCATTCTGGCAAGGTTTTGTGTGCCTGTCAGGTTCCCAAGGTAACTACCATTAAGCAGCCAGGCTCCGCCCACTTTGATGTTTGTCTTAAATGTGAGGCTTAACAGGATGTGACATCAAAAAAGCCGTTCTTATTTAAACAAAGGTGTAAATGAAACTCTGAGTTTGTTAATTCTGAGATCAAACTTTTCTGCTTCCAGGAGACAGTTAAATGCTCAGTCAGTTACCGTGGTAACAGTGCTCTATTGACGGTACCTTTCTATCACTAAAACACGGTGAACATTCTCAGAGCTGTTTGGACAATGTCTGATCAGGAAAAGGAAGCGCCTAATTGACCGCCCCTTCCTCTGCAGGTCTCGCCATCCCTCGTCGCTTCTGATTGGGCAGTGGCTGTGTGTTACCACCTCAACGGGAGCGCCAGTGGCTCAGAGGTGGTTGCCAAGGGAACAGGAAACAGCAATGACATCACCGAGGCTCTGAGGTGGGCCAAGGAGTTCGCCTCCCAGAGAATACAGTGATGATGTCATAAAGAGACCCTCTTCTCATTGGATGATAGGCTGAGGCGAACTTTTTGAACACATGAAGTTTGATTTCAAAGAGGACAGACAACCATGCTCTCGATATTCTCTTTATTGTGAAAGGTTACATTATGAAACACTCAGCTAATCACAGCACAGGGAGGATTAACCAATCAGAAACCAGCCCCCAGCAGGTTCATCACCTGGCGTTTCGAGGACCTCAGAGCAGCGACACGTTGAGCCACTGCAAAGACACAAACACAGGTGTTAAATCATGTGACCACACACCTAAATCTTTTCAAAGGTGATCCCTCACCAAGTCTGGGCTTTCAAAATAAAAGCCTGCCAGGGGTGACAACTCAGCTTAAAACCAAACTTTGTTTTTCAGAATAAAGTTTCATTTCCTGAATAAAGCTACGACCCGTCCAACCCATAGATTGGTTATAAACGAGAAACCAGCAGCTTCACATTCACCTGAAATTCCTGTTGTGAACAGGAAGTAAACATGTAGACTTTCTAAATAAGAGTCTCAGCAGCTTTAAAGGTGTCCTGCAGAGGTGCTGTGTCTTTGTTTTGGGTTTGAATATTAATAAAAAAACTTTGTTCACCGTTTTGTCATTTCATTACACTCAGAGCTCTGCCTCCTTACAGGTGAGGAACCCTTCAAGGGTCATGAAAAGGTCAACTCTTAATTGCTTAGAGTCACCAGTAGGTGGAGCCTGCTTCAGCGCTGAGTGAGGATGGCTGTGTGGTTAATAATGAAGATGGTACCTCCATCAGGTTGAGCTCGATGGTTCCCGACCCGTCTTTCTCCAGAGCGCTGAAAGCGTCTGCAGAGAGGAAATGGACAGGATGAAGAGGAGGATGAAGATAGAAACATCTGTGACTCAGGGCTGCGACGACTCACCAAACATGGCCTCCTGACGCACCAAGCAGCCCACGAAGTTGTCAAAGTCGATGGTGAGATCGGGTTCGCTGTAGCAAGCCACAGGACCTGATGGAGCGGATTGTTCAGGGAGAAACCTGCAGCACACAGAGGTCACACATGTGAGCACATACAGGTAAGCACTCAAGCAAGCAAACAGGCCTGACGAAGCTCACCTGCGTCTTCCACCGCCGACCTCATGGACCCTGAATTGTCCACGTCCCTGTCACGCTAGACTCTGACAACAGAAACGCATCACATTCACGTCAGATCACCACGCCAATGCCCGGTGGAATGACCTCTGGCTCCAGGATGGGTTCGCTGTCCGGCGTCACTGAAGCAGCAGGTGTGCAATTACATGATCAGGCACACGTCTGGGATTCATTACTCTAGCTACGAGCGAGATCACATGAAAGAGGCGGAGTTTGATTGCAGCAAACTCCGCCTCTTTTGTAATTGGGCACAAAGCGGTTGTGTATCTTAGGGTAAAGGCAGCACAGCGGATGGAGGATGAAGGAGCGCTAGGACCAAACTAATCGATGCTATCAATATCACAGCAGATCAATAAAGCTTCGAGCAGCTGCCACAAACATTCTTTTACTTGTTTAGCTCGAGTCAAACGGGCCGCGAAGCGCTACAGGCTAATTACCCCACTGAGCGCCACTCTGTTCTTAAAGCACTTTATAAACGAGGACTGAAGGAGAGCCCGCCTGAGTCACCAGACCAACAAGCTCCAACACCAGCTGTGCGATCATCTGCACAAAGACTGTAGAACAAAGAGGGCTGCTCCAGCGAGCAGCGAGCGGTCGCTCCAGCGAGCAGTCGCGCCACCTTCCAGAGATCTGACAGTGACGCGCTCTGGTTTCACCTGGGATTTTAATGCGGTTGCCAGGCAACATGATCATATACAGTCCTGAACAGATTTAAAGCGCCTGTCAAAAACAAGTTAACAAACTAAGAATATTTTTTACAGTGTGGGCATCTCTGAGCCTTCACTAATTAATAAATCACAACGTCAAACCACCAAAATTTGCTTTTGTTCAGGAATGAACTAACTAATAATTTATCTTAACAACATATAATAATAAAAAATAATAATAAAACATATTATTATTATCATCCCACTGGGTTTGAATCTGGGACTCTCCACCATTTGACCCTAGAACTGAAGAAGCTTCTCTGCTGATAGTTGAAATGTCTTAAAGCAACTTAAGGAAGTCCAGACACTTTTCTTTCCAAGCTCCTTAGACTACGATGACCTGGATGACTGAGAACCTTCACAGACAATAATATGCTTTATTATTTTTTAAGTAAAAAAGTACATTTGAGTCCATGGTAACAGCAGTAATTATCTATTTTAGTTAAAAACTTAATTTAGATTAAAGTGTTTGTGCACACTGGTGGATTAACTATTGATACTGGTAATTTGGGGCAGCTGTGGCAAAAACCCAACACTAGGTGGTGCTCTGATGTATTATTTAAGCTCTGCATGAGATAATGTTAAACTTTTGTGGCTACAAATGAGACGTTATCGCCATGAAAGAGCGGCAGCCTGCTGCTAGGTGTCATAACACCTGATTAGTGAGAATGTGTGCGTGTCAGGTTTGGTGAGCGCGCAGAGGAACCGGTGTACTAATCTTTCCACCACCCTCGCCTTCATCACGCTCTCCCGGCCTGTACTCATCAGATAGTTCTCGATCTTGGTCCACAGCACCTTAAACTCGACCAGCCCCAGCTTCCCAGTGCCATCTTTCTGCAGCAGAGTTCAGGAAGGGAATTGACCTCAGAGACTTTTCATAGTAAGAGTCCTCTGATCACAGACAGACCGGTGAAGAGGCTTTCAGAATAAAAGCTTTACAGATACAGGGCTGCAGGAATGAGTGTTTTGCACTTCCTGTTCACTCGTTTGAAGTGGTTTCATGTTTTCGTTGGACGCTGAAATGATACCAGCGTGTAACACTTTTATTCGGACTTTATTCGTTTTCCCTCCTCCACTGATGTGAACCACTGACGTCACCTGTTCCACATACCTGTGGAAAATGTGCAGTCTGTCGCTCAGGTAATAATGGATTGGATTTAAATAGCGCTTTTCAAGGCACCCAAAGCGCTTTACAATACCACTATTCATTCACTCTCACATTCACACACTGGTGGAGGCAGCTACAGTTGTCTACAGGTAGACAAACGATCGGGGTCACAGACCTGTGAGTCCACCTCACAGCAGCAGCCAGGTGACAATAATCAATAGTTGAGCGGCTGGTACTCTGGTGCAGTCAGCACAATCTGGAGCTGAACACTCTTAAGACTGTAGAGATGACAGTGGACTTCAGGAGACATCCCTCAACTCTGCTCCCCCTCACCATATCAGACAGCCCTGTGTCAACTGTG
>NW_005187626.1:735149-738169 GCF_000239375.1 Pundamilia nyererei | reverse complement strand
CCAAATTCCCTGTATGTGTCTGCACATATACTTGGCCAATAAACACGATTCTGATTCTGATTCTGATCAGTGTGAGCAGCTCTATTAAGGCAGGAGTTTGGGCAGTTTACAGCTCCGCCACCTTCAGGTGTGTTAACCTGTGAGTCAGGTTAAAGGTTAAAGGTCATGGTCATCTGATGAAAGAGGCTTCAGCTTTGTCTTTATAGCACCAAATCGCAACAGCAGTCGCCTCAAGGCGACCCTGACAGACCAATGCCGCACAGCAGCCGTCAGCAGCTGTCAGCACGCAGGCTTGAGATGACCTGAGCGCACCGTGGACGCCAGCACCATGTGTCTGGATAAAGGACTTTATAACAAACCGGCCCCCAGACTGTGAGGCTCCGCCCCCATCTCTCCTCCACTCGCACACTGGGCACCGGCTCCCCACAGGGCTGTGTGCTGAGCCCCCTGCTGTATTCTCTCTACACCCACGACTGCAGTCCGACCCACAACAACACTCTCATCATCAAGTTTGCTGATGACACCACGGTAGTCGGACTCATCTCGAAGGGAGACGAGGCAGAGTACAGAGAGGAAGTCCTGAAGCTGGCAGCCTGGTGTTCAGAGAACAGCCTGGCACTGAACACTAAGAAAACCAAAGAGCTCATTGTTGACTTCAGGAGACACAGCACTGACATGGCCCCCCTTTACATCAACGGGGAGTGTGTGGAGAGGGTCCACACCTTCCGGTTCCTTGGTGTCCTCATCTCTGCTGACATCTCCTGGACAGACAAGATCTCAGCGGTCATTAAGAAGGCCCAACAGTGGCTGCACTTCCTGAGGGTCCTCAGGAAGTACAAGCTGAACTCCAACCTGCTGCTGACCTTCTACCGAGCATCCATTGAGAGCCTGCTAACTTACTGCATCACAGTATGGTACGGCAGCTGCACTAAAGTGTAGTCAAGACAACACAAAAGATCATCGACTGCCCTCTCCTCTCCTCTCTGTATATCATTGTCCATCTGTATAGGGACATTAAAGGCCTTCTATTGTAATCTAAGCATCTGTCTGACCTCACACCTAACCTGCCACTCTCCAGTCTCACTCCTGCAGCGACCTGCCAGCAGGAGGCAGCAGACACTCAGCCTCCGCCTGAGCAGGGAGGGGCAGACTCATGGACACCTGCTCAGGTGACTCATTCTGTCAAAACAGCTTTGAGAGCAGCTCATGCTGTGCTCATGTTCTGCTCACAGCCACACAGAGCACACGTGACTAGGGATGGGTACCGGTGTCCAGTGCCATGATGGCACCGGTTCTGACATAAACGGTAGTAACCAGACCGAAAAGCAGCGCACATTTCGGTGCTTTTTTTTTCCTGAGCTGTGACACACTTTAGATTCTAGCCAATCATTTTACGTTTCCAAGGATAGTAGTCGGGTCCAGGTACGTACGTTCTTTTAGAGCAGAGCTACAGATTAAAAATGCTCAAGGTGAAGCGGTCAAAGTCTGGCTGTACTTCACAGCAAAAGATGCAAACTCAGCAGCAACAAGTGCTTTAAGATGATACTGTGATACTGTCAAAGGAGGTAACACCTCAAATCCGATGAAACACCTGGTGACGCATAGCGTTTTTTTTAAAAGCCGAGAAATGCGCCGTATTTGATAGCTTGCTGCGAGACCTCACATCGAGCACATCTACTGCGGGTGTGGTGCCTGTTATCAGACCCGGAGTTAGCAACATCCCCCAAAAACACAAAGAGGAGAGTCCTGGCCCCTAGCCCTGCCAGTGTAGCAGAAATGATGAGGATGATCAGTGGAAAGCGAGCTCTCCTGGTGTTTGGTACGACTGAGAACAGGAAGTCTGCCCAGAGGGTCATTAACACCACCCAAAAAAAATCATTGGCTGACCCCTGCCACCCCTGGAGCCCATCGCCAGATCCTCCTGTCTCAGGTAAACCATCACAGGTAAGCCCTCGCACCCCGCCCACCAACTGTGGTCGGTGCCTCAGGTGAGTCCGGTCCCACACCTTCGGACTCACCAACAGCTTCTTCCCCCGGGTCATTCACACTGCTAACTATGTGTTAACAGACCTCTCTGCATTGAATCATATCTGTTATTAACCTCTGTCTCTCTTCCACAGCATGTCTTTATCCTGACTTCCTTCTCTCACCAATCACAGCAGATGGCCCCACCCCTCCCTGAGCCTGGTTCTGCCGGAGGTTTCTTCCTGTTAAAAGGGAGTTTTTCCTTCCCACTGTCTGCTTATAGGGGGTCATATGATTGTTGGGTTTTTCTCTGTATCTATTATTGTATAATATAAAGCGCCTTGATGTGCTTTATAAATAAAACTGAATTGAATTCCTGTCGGGTGGAGCACCCATAAAGGACTACTCTACTCTATTCTATTCTAGAGTGACCGGAGACGTGTTAGTGAGTGCAAAGCCGCCGCCACGGCGTGCAGGTGTCAGTGGGGCAATTTCTGAAAGTCTACCTGGAAGTGGAAGATGCCAGCGTACTCTCCATCTCTGAAGCTCTGACCCTGCGGGACCACTCGAGCCAGGATCTCTTCATTCAGGGTCAGAGAGGCAATGGCGGCGAGCAGCCAGCAGTCACCTGGACGACGACAGACAGGGGGGGGGGACTTAAGTCAAATAAACAAAATGCACACACAGAATATGAAGTCAGCGAGGGGAAACTGCTGATGGACATCAAAGCCAAATCTGATTGGTCCTTTAACCTGCCGATGGGCCTGTGATGCCACGCAGTCAGCTGATACTCTGATTACTCTACAGGCTGTAAGATGTAAACAGAACATGTTTGACAGGTGGATGACACACCCGCCTCAGGCGTTTTTCACACCTGTTTTCAAAGAAAACTTCACCCGTTTCCTTGTTTGGAGTCAGACACCTTTACAGGGGAAGCTGCCGTCTGATTGGCTACACTCTGCTGGGCGTCTCCCTCTGTTACTATAGAAACTATTACTAGACTACAGGCTCACGTCACAGTGAAGTAGCTGCCACCCACTCACCTGTCAGCATGT
>NW_005187626.1:729856-735129 GCF_000239375.1 Pundamilia nyererei | reverse complement strand
GCTGGGCGTCTCCCTCTGTTACTATAGAAACTATTACTAGACTACAGGCTCACGTCACAGTGAAGTAGCTGCCACCCACTCACCTGTCAGCATGTTTATAGTTTGTGTTGACAGGATGACACTCGCCACACACACACACCTGTTAAAAAACACACCCAGCTGAGTGGAATTTTCCAGCTCAGGTGTGTCTGCTGTGGATGTGAAACACAAACAGACCGTCTCAGGTGTCCCCCGCACATGGGTGCGTTTTCTAACGACTGACATCATCGATTGATCGACTCAGATACGATTAAAAGAATTTACTTTTATCTACTTTAATATGAACCACTAACGTTATCAGATGTGGGCGGGGCGGACTCTGCAGAAATGGGGTACAGAACCCTGAAAGGTGCCGCTTCTGGCGTGCAGACGGCATCACCGTCTTCACGTTATTTTAACGTATAAAAGTCACACAAACATGTGCATGATTCTCTGCACGCCAGAAACTTCCTTCAGTTACAGGAACCGGTCCTTCCGGTCTGATGGGTCACCTGCGTTACCTGCGCAGGCAATCAAAGAACAGCAGTTTCTCACCCAGAGCTCCCTGACAGATGTCGGTCCTCGAGGCCCCGGATACAATGAACTCTGGGTCAGAGGTCAGCTCCTGCACATAAGCAACAGTCATCATCAGCTGCCTGACGTGCACCAACACTGCTGTACAAATAAAGACTAATTGATTGATTGATTGATTGATGGTGGAGAAAACTGAGCAAAAGGGTTTTTAACAGCCAGCTCTCTGAGGTCACTCTTCCTGTGCGTGAGGTCATCGTGCTTCCTGTGTGCACCTGAAACAGCGTTTTCATCACACGGCCGCCAACTCGTTCCGTAGTGATCAATAATCACCAGACAGACGCGGCTCTGTGACAGTTCAATCTCACTGATCAAAGTGAAAGCTCGTGATCAAGAAACAGGGTCAGCTCACCTGAGAAGCTCTCCTTCAGGCACTTTAATCACACCTGTGATCAGCTGATCTCTGAGTGGTCTGAGAGGTGTGTGATGTCACGGCTGATTATCAGCTCTGAGGAAGCAGGCTGAGCAAAAACAGATGATTGCTATCAAATCAGACTCCATGCAAAAAACATCTAATTTAAGCAGCGGAGCTCAGGTGAGACTCACCTGAGAGCCGAGCAGAGCCACAGGTAGCTCGGCTGCTCTCAGGTCAGTTTCATTGACCAGATAAAAGTGATCACTCACTCATGCTCAGCCTGATCATCAATCAATCTGCCAATCAACCCTGACAGCGGCCCGTTTGATCAGCGTGTTTCAGGTAACGCAGGTGCGACAGGTGCGGGATTGGAGCGGGTACTGACCGTGGGTCTCTTCCAGGACACGCCGCGGATCTTGGAGGAGTTCGGGTGATAATTTCAACAGGTGAGTCAACGGTGCAGGTGTATCAGGCTGTAAACATGTTAGCATGAGTCTGTGGGCACTGACTCACTGCAGTTCCTCTGACATCCAGCAGAGGCAGAGTGCTGATTGGGTAACAGCCGCAAACAGAAAACAAACACAAAAGCTTTTCTTCAGATTTTATTTGGACTGTTTCAGAGTCAGCGACCGCAGCATCAGCTTCCTGTCCTTTGCACGGTAACCATGGTATCTGTAATAACTGAGACACAGCAGCCAATCCAACGTGTTTATTTTACTTGCAAGGAAACAAAATCATTCACAGTGAACGTGTTCGCGATGCTCGCTGGAGCCTCTTTAGACTTTTTGCCAACATTATCCTCCAACACAAACGTGCGCATTAAACTGTTCAGCTACTGCATGATGCTAACGCTGCTTTGGATACGATGCCTTCAGCTTACCAAAGACAGTGCTGCCTAAATCATTTTCCCAGCATGCTCCTGGAGTGGCAGCTGTCAGTTGATGGTGAGGCACAGCCACTGCAGAAGGAAATGAGGTCAGTGATGATTTCATGTATGTCAGCCAATAAGAGAGGGACTGCACTGCTTAGGTGTGGTTTACCTGCTGCAGGTCCAGCTGGATCCAGAGTCCTGAACATCCCTGAAGTGGGAAATAAGAAAACATTTAAAACGTTACGTACAAGCACAACCACAGACAGCTGAGGACACTGGGAACAGTGGGAACACTCAGTGGGAACAGTTCGAATACTGGGAATAGTGTGAGCAGTGGGAATACTAGGAGCGGTGGGAACTCACTGAAGAGCGTCTCCAGACGGATCAAGCAGCCAATGAAACGGTCGAAGTCGATGGAGTAGCTTCTGTCGGTGTAGCGAGCGACAATCTCTTGGATCACTGTGCTGTTCAGCTGGAACCCTGAAACACAAGAGGAGGAGCCACCAGGTGAGACACGCATGCCAGGTAGACCTGTCCAGGAGCTCTGTTTTCCACCTGAGAGGGCCAATCATGGATACGTCTCCTGCTGTAGCTCCTCCCACAGCAGTAGATGTCAGCTTTGAAGGAGAGTTTGTGGAAGTGCGTGGAGTGGGCTGAAAGGGGCCATCGGTTGGCCCCGCCCACTCCTACTAGGAGTCTTACTGGCTTCAGCCAGAGCCGCTCTCATCTCGTGGCTGCTCATCGTGCCAGACCCGTCCGAGTCATGACTCTTAAAGATCTCCTGCACACGACAGCAGCGAGCAGTGAGGTCATCCCCATGCCGACTCTGACAGAAGCTGTAACAGTGCTCACACACAGGCGAGAACTCACAGGTACGTCTGCATCTTCACCCAGCAGGCCCAGTCTGGAGCTGCCGTCAGTCTGAGGTCAGTTCAGGAACCGCACACCTGATCACCTGACGCCACACAGGTGAGTCACACGCATCATCGATGGTTGGCTCACACTCTCGAACTGACTGAGCAGTTACATCACTCCTTGATCACGTATCAGTTTTCTGCTGACAGGCTGTAAACTGCGTGGATGTTAGAAAATTCTGGAATTTTTCTGTGTTTTTTGTAGTTTCCAGTGGAGGCGTGTCCTAAAACTCTATCAAACACACGTTAGCATGTGATACTGTCTGCGTGTCATGACATACATCCAGCAGGCTGATGATGTCACAGCAGGTTTGCAGGCTGAAGCCATCGGTTGTAATGTCCGACCCTGAAATCAGAGCAGAGCACAACCATCAGCAGGACTTTCCTGTGGGCCCAATCCGGTGAAACGTTAAACTCTTCTTACTCCGCTTTGTCCAAAATCTGCTGGAGCTCATGGGGCTGAAACAGGAGAGCAGATGTCAGACTGTGTAGCGGTTATGCAGCGTAACCCTGTCACCCTGAAGTCGGGACCTGGTGTGGGCTTCCTTCTCCGTGAACACCCTCAGTACGAAGCTTCCTTTGCGGTGCGGTTCGAAGGTGGACGGGACGATGGCGTACTCTCCGGGTGGCAATTTGAAGCGATCGCATACCTCCCTCAGGTTGATGAAGGCGTGACTGCGAGCCACTGACTGGTCTCTCAGGAGGACGTCCGGGCCCAGGCGGACGTTAGAACGACCTTTATACGGACCGCAGAAGAATAAGAAGGTGAGACCTGGAGACGGAGGCATCTCTGAGTCCTACCAAGGCATTTATTTGATTCAGGTTGTAGTTATTTTATTTGCACCTGTAGGCCGTTTGTTCTGCAGTCATCCATCCTCACAGGCAGCAAACAACAACAACAACAGCTGAGACTCGCCGTGCAAACGGCTAACTGCTGTACAGGGATGTGCTTCACCAATCAGCTGTTACTTAAACATGTAATCAGAAAAAGCTGATGAAATGAAACCATCGTGTTTTTATCAAAGTGCGAGTGAGAAAGCCTCTGAAGCTCGAGAGTCGCCAATGAGGCTTCTGGCACACAGCTTCAGTTTGCTTTAAACTTCAGCCCTGAGTCGATAAACACACCCCTGCACTTTAGAAGAGGACTTCATGTGTAAGTGCTCGTCCCAAAATCAGTGATCACATCTTTAGTCTTAGATGTGCTCCAGTGAAGCCTTTGTTGCTTGTCTAGGTTTGCTTAACTCTGCATCAACAAGTGTGTGTTACAGATAGCTCTTGGCTCTTTGTAACCTTATTTTCCTTATTGGTTTGGGGGACTTTGGGGCACTGAGCACATTTAACAGCATGCTCATTGTTCCCAGGTCCACATACATCATTGCTGCTCTACATCCTGTACAACCATCAATGCATTTGGCACAGGACTTGAACTTATCACCTGATTCACCCAAAGATGTACCTCAACTTCAAAACCTCCTTGCTTTGCCTGATTACCTCACGAGTTATGAAACATTGTGCTTACTTTCAACATTCGAAAAGTCCAATTCAGTACGTAATATTACGAAGCAAAGACTCCCGTCTTATTACTGCTCTTATCTGATAATGTGCAACCTAACCCGGCCCTGAGCTCAGACACCATCTGGATTTAAATCCTCACCTGAAGATTGTTCATCTTAGTGTGTGCAGTTTGTTAGATGGATATGGTCAGGGTTTGGGTTCGATCAACAGATGTGGATATTTAATTTCTGAAACGTGTCTAAGTATATATATCTGATGACTATATTAGCATGACTGGATACAGTGTTTATCATACCGGCTTACAGGCGTAAGAAAGGTGGCACTGTTGCTGCTTATGTTAAAGTTTGATGCCACAATGGTTCATCTGTTTGTTGTCCTTCTGCCTCTACAGGAGCGTTTCCTGTCCAGACTACAGTGAGCTTGGGTTAGCCGGTGACTCTAACTGGGATTGGCTCAAAGCTGTTTCATGATTTCAAATCTTTCTGTGATTCTATCAATCTTACCCAGCTGGTTCAAAGCCCTGAAAAGTCTACCTTGGTTATCCTGATTCTGACAAATGTTTCTCATAAATTCTCATCCTTGGGGGTCTTGTGACTTAAGTGTCCGCTGTGATGCTGCTGTTAATAGAAACACTGAGGTGCCCAAGTCCCAACTATGACTGGAGGAAAATAGGATTGATCCGTGGTGTAGGAGTAGTGTGGACATTTTTTAGGGATGTAAATTGTGTATAAACATGCTCCATTAAAGAGATTTAGGAAAAAATGCCAGGTTCTCCCCAGAGCTGGCAGATATCATTCATGAGCGTAACCTTGGCCAAAGTTAGGAAAACAGGTTCTCCCACTGATTGGCTTCTTTCAGACAACTAAGAAACAAATGTATTTCCTCTATTAAGAAAGCTAAATCAGAAGACTATTTGTCACCACTGAGAACCTCCCTGGGAAAGTCTATGCCAGGGTGCTGGAAAGGAGAGTTCGTCCGCAAGTCGAACCTCAGATACAGATGGAACAAT
>NW_005187626.1:724846-729373 GCF_000239375.1 Pundamilia nyererei | reverse complement strand
TCTCGGCTGGCCTGGGAACGCCTTGGTGTTCCCCCGGATAAGCTGGAGGAGGTGGCTGGGGAGAGGGAGGTCTGGGCCTCTCTGCTTAGGCTGCTGCCCCCGCGACCCGGCCCCGGATAAAGCGGATGAAGATGGATGGATGGATGGATGGAGAACCTAAATAACCCACAGCAGTTCTGGAAAATCATTAAGTCTCTTTCAGTGAACAACAGCTCTAATGCTCTACCCGCCTATGTTTTTAAGGACTCTGTTCCTGTTTACGATAGGAAGGAGATTATGAACTGCTTTAACAAGCACTATATATCGTCTGTGTCTGTGTTTGACTCTCTGTAAAATCCAGCACAAACCCTCCAGCGTAAAATGGTAAATAGACTGATTCTTATATAGCGCTTTTCTACTCTCATTCACCCACTCACACAAGCTAAATTCACACTCCGATGAACACATCGGAGGGCAACTTGGGGTTAGTATCTTGCCCAAGGATATTTGGCATGCAGACTGGGGAAGCCAAGGATCGAACCACCAACCTTCCAATTAGTAGCTGATCTGCTCTACCACCTGAGCCACAGCCACCCCATTAAATGACTGACCAGCATACATTGGTCAGCCATTTAACTTTGTTCCTTTCTCTGGGCAGGAAGTCCACGAAGCTCTTAAAGATCATAGAAAAGCTTCAAAGAAATTCCCTCAGAATGGAAATCAGCTCTTGTTGCTCCTCTGGGGGGGGGGGGCGGAGAGACCCAGCAGTTTTAACTCATTATAGACCAACATCTAAACTATCTGTGCTGGCCAAAGTTCTTGAAGCTCTTGTGTGCGAGTAGTTAAAGCAGTTTTTGTACACCTATGACATTTTATCTGAATCATGTTTGAGGAAAAATCACAGAACTGTCACAGCTGCAGTGAAAGTGTCAGTGCCACAGGGCTCTGTATTAGGTCCTCTTCTATTCATCATTTACATTGTGCCAGATACAAACTTGCACTTCTGTGCTGATGACACAGTTATTTACAGCTGTGGTCCAACTGCTGTCCAAGCCTCTGACTCCTTGCAGAAAGTCCAGCACTCATTACTTAAACCTGTTCTCAATGCAGACAAAACAAAGCTCATGTTGTTTTCCCAATCAAGGAAGTCGGTTCACACGTATGAATATCCAGGTATCTTTAAATGGACTGATTCTTATATAGCGCTTTTCTTCTCTCCTGGAGTACTCAAAGTGCTCTATACAACAAGCCACATTCACACAAGCACTTCCTCTAAACTGAGATGCTTCCTAACTACATTCATACTCTATCAGAGAGCAACTTGGGCTTATTATGCTGCCCAAGGATACTTGGTATGCAGACTGGAGGAGCCAGGGATCAAACCAACAACCTTCCGATTAGTAGGTAACCTGCTGTACCTCTTGAGTTACAGCCACCCCGTCTTTATTGATGACTCACCTTTAAACCACATGTAGACAAACAAACTTTATTTTTCACAATACCGTATTTTCACGACCATAAGGCGCACTTAAAAGTCTTTTCTTCAAAAAGTGCGGCGCGCCCTATAGCGCGGTGCGCCCTATGTGTTGTAAGGAGGACGTAGTAGAGAACACCATGAGAACGTTAAAGGGTGAAGTGTGGGCGTTGATCGTATATACCGGGACAATCGCACATACCTGTATAAAAGAACAGGTATGTGCATTATGCAGGACATCGTTGTTTTAACAACCCTGAAAATGGCAAAGAGACACGCTTACGAAGCACAGTTTAAACTGAAGGCCATCAGCTACGCGGAGGAACATGGAAATCGAGCAGCGGCGAGAGAATTTAAGATTAACGAATCGATGGTTCGCAAATGGAGGAAGCTGGAAAACAAGCTCCGGCAGGTCAAGAAGACGCAGCTGAGTTTCCGCGGACATAAGGCGAGGTGGCTCGAGTTGGAGGAAAGACTCGAGCGGTGGATCATCGAGCAAAGAGCGAGCGGGAGAAGCGTTTCGACGGTCACCATTCGGCTAAAAGCAGTTTCACTAGCTGAAGAGATGAACATTGAACATTTCCAAGGAGGTCCGTCTTGGTGCTTTCGTTTTATGAAACGGTGCCATTTTTCCATCCGGACCAGGACTACGGTAGCGCAGCAACTTCCAGTGGATTATAAGGAAAAGCTGGCCATCTTCCGCTCCAACTGCAGCAAACACATCGGCGACAAAAACATCCAGCCCAGCCACATCACAAACATGGACGAGGTCCCGCTCACTTTTGACATCCCGGTGAGTCACACTGTGGAGAAGAAGGGGACCAGCACGGTAGCGATACGCACAACGGGGTATGAAAAGTCTTCTTTTACTGTTGTGCTTGGCTGCCATGCTAATGGACAGAAACTGCCGCCTATGGTGATTTTTAAGCGAAAGACTTTGCCTAAAGAGAAGTTTCCAGCAGGAATCATCATTAAGGCAAATGAAAAGGGCTGGATGGATGAGGAAATGATGAAAGAGTGGCTGAGGGAGGTGTATGTAAGGAGACCAGGTGGTTTTTTCCACGCATCACCATCGCTGTTGATCTGTGACTCTATGCGTGCCCATCTCACAGCCGATGTGAAAAAACTAGTGAAGCAAATGAACTGTGAGCTTGCTGTCATTCCGGGAGGCCTGACAAAGGAACTCCAACCGCTGGGCATCGGTGTGAACCGCCCGTTCAAAGTAAGGCTGCGAGCGGCCTGGGAGCGATGGATGACCGGTGGAGACCACAGTTTCACTAAGAGTGGAAGGCAGCGCCGGGCGAGTCACGCCACAATTTGCCAATGGATTGTAGATGCTTGGGCTAACATGTCTGCTGGCACTGTTGTTCGAGCTTTCGCAAAAGCCGGCATCGTTTCCGAGGAGCCGCACGGCACGGAAAGTGACTCTGACGGTGAAGAATGTGAACCTGGCATGTTTGATGGAGATTTAGCGCAGCTGTTCAATTCAAACACAGAGGATGAGGACTTCGATGGGTTTGATGATAAAAATGTGAGTACCAAACTTTGTTTTGCTCCTGCTTTATTTTTAAATATGCACACTTATATATTTGTGTGTTGTTGATGATGACGATTACCGGCAATAGAAATGTGAGTAAGGTACAGAATTCAGGTTTGCTCCCGCTTTATTTTTAAATACGCATACGGTACTTGTATGCGCCCTATGGTCCAGTGCGCCTTATGTGTGTGTTAAATACATTAAGGGCACACATAACTGAGACTGCGCCTTTTAGCACAGTGCGCCTTATGGTCGTGAAAATACGGTAAGTTGTTTTTCTGTTAATACAAAGAAGCGACTTGTTGCTGCAACATTTCTACTGTTGCTGCATTATGGAGATATTCTACATATGAATGCTTCAGTGTCTTTGAATGGTTGATACTGTGTGGGTCACAATCAGCCAAGGTTTGGGGTGATTGTGACCCACACCTGTTTTCACACCTCACAGACAACTTTGGCTAGGTCCGCACTAGCCTGGATAGATTTGAAAACACGTCCATGCTATCGTTTTCAGTCGTTTTCACAGAGTCTTTCATTCACATTGAAACGGCCCAAAACGCTGACGTTCCAGTACTGTGCATGTGTGAAACGCAAGAAGAATCGACCTGCCTCATTTCTGTCTGCCATTTATTTACTTTCCAGCTCTTTGAAACGTCGTGGCAAAATGTCGAGGAAAAGCACCGAGTTTTTAAAATGGACTAACAATGAGGTGGAGTTGTTGCTGCGAGTAACACAAAAGTACAACGTTGCAAAAGCGAGTGAGAATTGAAGAATTTGAAGAAAAGCTCTCTGGAGCGCATACAGACTGATGTTAATCTTAAATAGGGCAGACAAAACAATGCTGTGTAATGCCCTCCACTATCTTAGTTTAATTGGTCACTGCATCACATGACTAACATATATCATTGTTTTATAAAGTCTCCCTTTTCGCTGTCCACACTGCGACACAAAAGCAGCGTTTTCAAAAGGCTTCGTTTTCCTTCAGGGAAAACGCGTCTCAGTGTGGACGGGAGGCCAAAAGGGAGAGAGAAAACCACGCGTTTCAAAATGAAAGCGCATTAGTGTGGACGCAGCCTTAAAGAAGTCCAGACGCTTTTCTTTCCACGCTCCTTGGACCATTCGTTTTTTTTAATCAAAACTAAGAGTCCTGGAGGCCAGTTCCATAACATGTAACTGTTTCATGTAGATTGTCATTTCATTTTATTTTCGTGTGTGTGTGTTTAATCTTTGTAACTGTGTGATGTTTGGCCAGGTCTCCCTTAAAAAGAGTTTTTATCTCAGTGGGATCGTCCTGGTTCAATAAAGGTTGAATATTTAAAAAGAGAAACATTGAGTGATGAACGTGACGCATGAAACAAACGCAGACGGGGAACGTGACGTCATAGGGGGAAGATGAAATAAAGACATCAACACCAAAGAGCAGGGTTCATATTAAATGTTAGAAACATTCAGATCTAAACATGATACAGTTTCTCAAGGTTCAAGGTTCTTTATTTGTCACATGCATAGTTATACAAGTATAACACACAGTGAAATG
>NW_005187626.1:699098-703834 GCF_000239375.1 Pundamilia nyererei | reverse complement strand
TTCACACACTGAGGTTAATTATGGAGTTCCACAGGGTTCAGTGCTAGGACCAATTCTGTTTACATTATACATGCTTCCCTTAGGCAGCATCATTAGAAGACATAGCATACATTTACACTGCTATGCAGATGACACCCAGCTCTATCTGTCCATGAAGCCACTTGTTGTTGTGATTCAGTGCCACATAAATAAAAGTGAGTTTAATTACAGGTCAGCTTTGTTAGACCTCACAGGTTGCTCTTACTTAGCGTAGGGTTTCTCCAGCACAGCACTCCAGAACTCCACTCCCTCCGCTCAGTGGACGAACAGCAGTTTCCCATCTCTGATGGGCAGCCGGTCGTCCACGACTACGTCCGCCCACTCCCCGTACTGCCATAACTACAGAGGACAGATGTGAACAAGATGTCACTTCCTCTGTAATTACACCCCCACCCTGTACTGTGTGTTATTTCTGTTTCTTTAAAAAGGTGAGCGACCTGGAAGTGGAAGATGCTGGCATACTGTGAGGTGAAGCTCTGCCCAGGAGGGACCACTCTGTTCAGGATCTGAGGGTCCAGAGTCAGGCAATGGCTGCCAGGAGCCAGCAGTCACCTGACAGACACAGGTCACATGATCACTCTCTGAGCCTCTGAGAGGTCATTTCTGTGGATAAAGGAGCTGAAAGTTTTTGTCCTTTACTCGTCAAACCACTTCAGAAAATTTATTCCCTGGGATGATTTTCTCTGTCGCATTTTATTTTACAAACTTCTTAAAGCAGAGTTTAAGTGTTGTGTGATGTTTCCTTTTCCTGTCAGCGACGAGCACGCCCGCTGTCATCAAACTCACCCAGCTCTCCCTGACAGACGTCTGTTCTTCAGGCTCCGTCAGCGATGAAGCGAGGATCAGAACACAGCTCCTGATTGGACGAGACATGATTAGCGATGATAACAATCATTACGAACCGCAGCAGTGTTTCTATCGATCGGCTAAGAGGTGACGATGACGTTCAGTCTGCTGTGACGAAGCCCGGTTCTGATGGAGGGAAGCATGGAGCTGATGACGAGGGTCATCAAACATCGACTGATGTGAAATTTTTCTCGTGCAGAAGCCCGAGGAGTGACTCAGACCGAGCAGAAATGGCTCCTGTCACGTGTTTTTATTTTATGCGTTATTTTAAATTCCTGCTAAGAAATGATGTCACTGAGAAGTGTCAGCTCACATCGTCACGCGATCCTTACTCTGCACGCTGTTGAAAGACAGCAGCTGAACTGAAGCCCTGTTCTCACCTGTGCAGCAGATGGAGCAGCTCGGCTGCTTGTTATCTCATTAATGTTTAACGGCCGGAGCCTCTTTCTTCAAACAGCAGCTCGTTTGTTTTCTCTCTGATGTCTGAGCCGCTCAGTCTAAACGGCTCTTTGATAAGACGCCCAAAAAACAGCAAACGCTTGGCACGCAACAGAGAGAGGCGGGCCGCTGCGCAAGCCTGCTCACGCTCTTCATGCTGATCCTGGATCTGTTAGAGGGCTCTTCCTGTTAAAAGGTCGTTCTTCCTTTCCACTGTTGCCAAATTGCTCCAGCGTGAAGCAGTGAGAGCTGTGTAAATGAAAGCGGACTGAATCTGGATGAAGTGTGTTTACTGGTGGTGGGTTTATTATTGTTATTAATAACAGGGTTAGTATCTTAGCACTGCTTAAACAAACACATGAGCTCAGCTTCAGAGGCTCGGGAACATAAAAACCTTCTACGTATTAAAGCTTTTCTCAAATATAAAACAGGAAAGAGACCTGACGCCATGACAACGCAGTAACACACAGACGCGCTTCCTGTTTCCTCCACATGAATTCGCACAGATGTGACCGACAGGGCTCTCTTCTCGTTCTCTCTTTGCTTTTCTTCTCCTGTCGTTTCTTCTTCTCTTTGAAATTCAGACACGTTTTTGTAGTTTTGCCTCACGCCATCTCCATGGCGACACCCTCAAGCCATCAACCTGCTGAACTGCTAAGACATCAGACAGTATGTTGCACAATCACTGGGCACGCTGTACATGTTTATTGATATACGTCTTGTCTCAAAGTGTTACTTCATGTGCAATGCTGAGGCGCTCTGAGCTGAAGAATTTCATTGTGTCGTTTGATGATACAGGTATGGCGATCTCACAGTGTATGCTGATTTGACAGATGTGTCTATGTTACTTGGACACAGCAAATAAAACGAACTTGAAAGCACAGGTGGCTATCGTCGCATGATGATAATGCATTCAATCACACACATTATTACACCAGAGCATCAAAACGTTTGACGAACAGCTGATTGGGAGAAATTGCCATAGAAACAGGAGACCAACAGCACCTGTGATAGGGGTTTGTGTTTTATGAATGTATCTCGGGCTGATTCTGACCAATCACAGCACTTCCACTCTGATCAACACCTGTATAACCTGAGCGGCTGGATCAGCGGAGGATGGAGATGCTTCGCTGAACATGATTTGCATTATATTTGCTGTGGATGGTGCAGAAATCAATAACAATAATCAAATAACATGATATTTACTGATTATTAGGATCAATTAAAATGAGTTGTTTGCCTGCAGGGGGCGCTCTTCATGTTTCTTTGAAAGACAGGTGAGAGGAAGTCGCACTGTTCCAGGGCTGCTCCCGGTCATGCCCTCCCTGAGCCTGGTTCTGCTGGAGGTTTCTTCCTGTTCAAAGGGAGTTTTTCCTTCCCACTGTCCAAAGTGCTCATATGATTGTTGGGTTTTCGCTGTATCTATTATTGTGGGCTCTACTGTACAATATAAAGCGCCTTGAGGCGACTGTTGTTGTGATTGGGTGCTCTGTAAAACTGAAGGTGAATGGGCGGGGCAGCAGAGCACTGATAATGATGGTGGTAAGTGTGCGTGGGTCTGTGTGTGTGCGTGATATGATGTCTTAAATACAGTAAACACGTCGCGTGCTGTGTTTCCCTGCTCAGAGGGAGGTGTACGTCTGAGCGGTTGGAGGTGGGTGGAGGCTGGCAGAGGCTGTGGCTCCTCCTCTGGTTCAGGGCGCGGTCTGCGTGGGGAAAACTTTGAGCAGCTGAAGTTGTTGGAGTTTACAGCCGTGTGATCTTCCTCCTCTTCATCATGTCCGGCGTTGCGTCCACTCTGGCCAAGAAGCGCGCTCTGGCCGCGGGCTTTGGCACCAACGCGAACGCGGTCCCGTACCTGAACCAGAACTTCAACGCGCTGCGCGCCCAGTGCCGTTCCGCGGGCAAGCTCTTCTGCGACCCGACGTTCCCCGCCGCGCCCGAGTCTCTGGGCTTCAACGAGCTGGGCCCGAGCTCCTACAAGGTCCGCGGAGTCAGCTGGAAGAGGCCCACGGTGAGAACCGGGACCGGGGGGGGGAGGGGTGGTTGTGCCTGATGGAAAAACACACTGTTTGGTACCCAGAGAGATTTTCACAGATGATAATCTCACAGACCTGTGAGAGGAGCAGGCCTCCGGCAGGGACATGAAGGAGCAGAGAGGAGTTTTGGTGAATCTCTGCTCCGTTTCATAAAATGCGTCCCTTCAATCTTAAGCATGCGCACTGAGTCACTCCCTGATGAGTCAGTGCTTGCTGCTGCGGGAGGAAGAGCAGCGAGGGAGCGGTGGGCGTGCACGCAGACAGTGAGTCCGACCAGCTGTTTCAGGTGGAGGAGCTGAGGTTAACCTGAGAGCTTCAAGTGATGGTGTGCGTGCGTGCGTGTTGGGAGCAGATTCAGTCTGAGGAGCAATCTGAATCTGGACACACACCCCTCTGTGTTCCCCGCTCTGAGTGGGCGTGGCCCTGACCAGCATCATTAACACTGTCTCTGGTTTGTCTTCCAGGAGCTCGTCTCTAAACCGGAGTTCATTGTGGGCGGGGCCACCAGGACTGATATCTGCCAGGGCGCACTGGGTGAGTTTCCTACTGTCTCTGAGCACATCTCGCCCGGTCTGTGCTGGCTGCCACGCCTCCTGAGCGTTCAAACTCATTGAGCCGATTTAACGAAAACCAATCTGAGAGCAGTGCTGGTGTGACATCACTCACAGCTTCAGTCAGCTGAATTCTCATTTTGAATCAGACTGCACAGAGGTCAGAGGCCACAGAGCTTTCAGCCATAAAAGGATCTGTGAAATGGTCAGCTGATCGATTCTGACCCCATTTCGTCGTCATGGAGACCTCAGCGACAGCCCTTTACTCAGTAAAGCGCTGCGCTTTTCATTTCAATATTATTTATTCCACAAACAAATCAGAGCGCATCTCCCTGACAGCCGCGCTGTCACGCTCTTTCATGGTTTATGACATTTTATTATGATGTGATGACGTCAGGATGTTCTGACGTCCTCGTGATGTCACAGGGTGTCATAACGAAAGAATAAAGTGTGTTGTACAGCTCTAGCTATTTATTACTCAATATGGGTTCTTACATGTTTAATAACATGCTTATTAACATGTTAATAAACCTGTCTAATAACATGTTGGCATGCAGCCAGGAGGCAGCCTGGGATCGAACCACCGACCTTCTGATTAGTGGCTGACCTGCTCTGCCACCTGAGCTACAGCCACCCCCAATAATGTTTATAAACATGTTATTAAACAGGTTTATTAACATGTTAATAAACCTGTTTAATGACATGTTTATTTTCTTCTTTTTTTCTTCTTCTTTTTTCTCTGCCCGTTCTGTTGGTTTTTGTCTTTTGCCCTTCTCCCCCGTCCCTCTTCTCAGCTGTTTCTCTTTCCCTCTTTCTTTCTCCC
>NW_005187626.1:683179-698427 GCF_000239375.1 Pundamilia nyererei | reverse complement strand
GGGGGGGGGGTCACATGCCCCCTCTCCATCAAATTGCTGAAGAACTTTTATTTTAATGAAAAGCAGCTGAGCGGCTCTGCCACGCTGGTCCCTGATTGGCTGAACAGGAAGCAGCAGACAGGAAAAGGCTACCAGCCATTGTTAGAGAGAGAGAGAGACATCAAATATCAGAGAGAGAGCGAGGGGCATGAGCTGTCAGCCAATGAGGACACACCCTCACACACACACTCACACACGCCTGTGTTTGCAACTCTTTGAGGACATCCTGCTGTCACATGACTCACAGCCTGAAATTGAGTCTGGTTCCATGTGGACCCTGATCCAGATGTGGACCCTGATCCAGATGTGGACCTGATCCAGGTGTGAGCGTGCCTGCAGCCCGGCGGTCCTCACAGGGACACAAACCCAGTGCCTGTGTCATGTTCGTGCCTCGGTGAAACCCCAGAGCACTCTTGTGTAACGCTGAGCTGCGATTAGAGGCGGAGCTCTGTCTCTGGATGTTTGTGGTCACAGGCTTCTTTCGCTGCACTCACTTCCTGCGGCGCTGTCTGAGTTCCTCCCTAGGCGTCACGGCGGTCGAGCGAATAATTAAAGTGTGAGCTGAGGTTTTTCTTGCTTTTGCATGACAGGAAGCAGAGCGTCTGTCTGAACATGTGATGATGATGATGATGAATACCTGTGGCAGCGTGTTTTTTTTTTTTTTCTCCGGGCTCTGTTAGAAAAGTGTGACCTGTAATGGTGTGCACCAATCAGAGCTGGGCATATTTTCAGGGTTAAACTGCACGCTAATCTCATTAGCGTCTGTGCAGCCTGTAGGGGGCAGCACTAACCAGCCACTCCAGACCTGCAGTTCCTCTGACGTCCAGCGGAGGCAGCAGTGAGTCAGTGCCCATAGACTCCCATGTTAAAACAAACATGTTTACAGCCTGATACTCAAAATGATCGATTTCTGTAGGTAGTTTCATCCTTCATAGCAAGTTTCAAGTTTCAGATTTTATTGTCATATGCAGATAAACAGCATAGCAACATTTACCCGTAATGAAATTTGTTGGCTCGTGCTCCTCAGCTTTACATGAACATATAGAAGTGTGCAGTTACATTAAAGAAGAAAATAAAAATAATAATAATAATAAAAATAACAAAATACTAAAGTATTCAATATTAGAGAATGTAAGACGGCTGTTTCGTATTTACAGTTGTGTAAAAACTGTGCAATGAGGATTTAAAGTTGTTAAAGTGACTGTGTGTCGAGTCCTGTATTTGTAGTGAGTGTGTAATGGTGTGTGCAGAATGTCAGCAACTGGGGGAGCATGACTGTAACACAGGACCCGCACACACGACTGGTTAATGCTTAGACTGTCTTTTATCGAGAAATAATCTGCGGTTTTTGGCGCCCGCCTCAGACGCAGCCACTCCGACTCTCTCCCAGCATCACCTGCTCCTTCTCACTGCGGACACAGATAAGACACATCTCCCTCAATCCGGTTGTTAAGTGATGACGTGACGAATCCTACTTCCGGGCCTAAAGTAGTCTGCGTTTAATATGGCTTTTGTGTTGTTAACATGTTTAATGTTTTGTATTTTCTTCTATTTGATCTCAAAAAGCTCCTAAAACAGTCAGTGATCACTGTTGACCTCCCTCGGCTTTTATTACCGCTAATCATTTATTTAAGCTCAGTTTTTAAAACCTTAGGATGTAACTACAGCCCAGCCCATGCAGCAGTATATGAATGACTAACCTCGTATTGTGGATGGATTATCTCAGTTGTTCTCCTGGCTGCCGTTTGGTCCTTTTACAGCATCCTGCCATGCGATTACATTTGTTCCTGACCACCGAGAACACTCACGTTAACTTTTATCAAGTGGGGAAAAAGTTAGCTTGTTTATATTATGCTAACATAGCTGTGTCGCTAGCGGTCACGTAGCACATCATTATATACCAGCTAGCCCAACTTCAGTGCCCGTACAAACGTCACTGCTGTTTAGTTTTCTGTCTTCATTTATGCTGGAAGTGATAACAGAGCTGTACGTTTTAATTTGTTTCCAAAACCCCGCAGTCAGGACATGCTATATTGTATTTAGATAGAAGCTAGCGAGCTAACTTCCTGCTAACTTCTAACTCCGTTAAATGTCATAAATTCCGTTTTTCATGTTAAACTCAATTGTTACACCTGGTAGAGCAGAACGCTGATCATTTTATTAAAGATGAAAGACTTTAGACAGTTTTTCAACTCTCAGTAATGCCATAGTGATCGTTTGATATATGGACCTGCAGCGGAGTTTAGACCCAGACACGGCTAGTGACGTCAGACTGAACAACCGGATAAAACAGTCCTGTACAACTCACTGTGTCACCCCTCCTCTGCAGCAGGCCAGCAGACCACGCCCCCGCCACAATGATTTTATAATGGATTAGGGGGCGCGGCCTCTTTGACCGACAGGTGGATGGTGACACAGTAGCTGCTAGCTTGACCTGAGCTGGATCTCTGGACCCTGTTTCTGCAGCGTCTTTAATGATGCCATGTGACCACTAACCTGGCTGCTGTGAGGTTACTGTATGACGAAGGCTTATGATTGTTTGTTACTGATTAGCAGGTGTGTGTGTGAGATAGTACTTGTCCAAATATAACCATTTCCTGAAATGACCCAATGACTGCTTGGCCCTCCAGCTGTCATTTCCTGTGGCGAGCACCACAGATGCAACACGTTTGATTAAAACACAGTGAAAGAGGCGATCATGGCTTTAGTGCGGAGGATGTCATAAGGCCTTGGGCCAATCAGGTGTAAAACATATTTATGAGTGTTTTAGTTGTAAATCGGGGTGACAGGAAGTAAGGCCTGCAAGGGGCAGTGCTGAGGAGTGGGCGCTGACTGAGTGTTTCCTGTCTGTCCAGGTGACTGCTGGCTGCTGGCGGCCATCGCCTCTCTGACCCTGAATGAATATGTGATGGCCAGAGTTGTTCCCACGGACCAGGACTTTGGGGACAGCTACGCCGGCATCTTCCACTTCCAGGTAACTAATGTGTGATTCTGTGAAACACCTGTACAGGTTGATGTTGTCAGGCCTCGCTGACGTAAAGCTGGACCCTGTGGAGCTGCGTCAGCGGCCGGCGGCAATCGGCAGAAAGCTGCGGCTCTCACAACAACGCCAGCAGCCATGTTTGTCACGCCTCACGCTCCACCAAGCTTTCCACTCACGTGGGAGTTTATGTGTTAGTGCTTCATGCCGGGCACAGCAGCGAGCTGGGCGGGGCCTTGTAATTACTGAGAGTTATGCTTTTGTTGCTGAAGCTTCTGTTTATGACGGGGGCACGCCCTGCAGAAACAATACTGCGTGAGTGTGTTATTCCTGCTGTGTGCGAGGACTCACTGAGTGTGGGTCGTTAAACCCCGAGAGAGAGAATCCAGCAGAAACACAAGCGACCAATGACCTTGCAGATACAGAGCGACCTCTGAAGGAGGACGGCGCAATAACCTTATCTGTCTGCTTTTCCTGTAACTCGACCTGTGTGAGGTGTTTTCAGCGCAGTGTTCTGACCGATGCATGAAACCATCTGTTTTTCATGCCTTTCTGTCTCTCTACACGGCGTGCTGCGGGGAAACGCCCGTTCTAGCGTTTGAGTCTGAGGTTGGTTTGGAGCACCTGACCTTCAGCCATACTCTGAAGCATCACGCCGCTCGGGTCTCACTGTTACTGGTCCGTGAGAAATGGGCTGCTGTGATTGGTCAGAATTCACCTGCGATAAGTTCATAAATGTTATTTTTACTTTTACAGAAATGAAAACACGTTCAGCCTTTTGTTTGCTTAAAAACTGAAACCTAAAATTATTCTCACAGCCGTTATTGAAGTGGGTGGGCCCTGACCATTAGACCCGCCCACAATGCAGTGATAGGTTGCAAATTCACAGAGACTTTCAAAGTAAAAGCCTGACTTTCTGTCCTCTGCTGTCCCTCCGCAGTTCTGGCAGTTCGGTGAGTGGGTGGACGTGGTGATCGACGACCGGCTGCCGGTCAAAGACGGCGAGCTGATGTTCGTGCACTCGGCCGAGGGGAGGGAGTTTTGGAGCGCCTTGTTGGAGAAAGCCTACGCCAAGTAAGACCCGCCTCAACCGAAGGGAGAGGAGCAGGACCAGGGCAAAGGCTTCTGGGAATCAGGAGCCTGTGGTTTCTGACAGTCAGAAAATTCAGATTGTCTGGAACTGAGATGTTTATCAACCCTTATAACAAAATCCACAAAGTGTTTTGGCTATATGTTGTGTATAATATGTTTTTATATTTATTTATTATATAGTTTTGTATCGCATTTGATACATTCGGCAGTTTTGGCAACAATTTTGGACAAAAACATAGTTTAGTCTGTAACATGTTGAAATTATGTCGAGTATTGATCACGTTGATGAGATGGAGGTCTCAGAAACTCATGTATCCAATATGATATAACGGGCTTTACAGGGTAAACCTCACATTCACGCCCAGGGTTAGTGCATGGGAGCTTCTGACCCCCGCCGTGGATGCTCTTGGTCTTCTGGTGCTCTGAAAGGGCTCTACCTTCATGCCATTCTGTGCTCTTTGTGTGCAGAGTGAACGGCTGCTACGAGGCGCTGTCTGGCGGGTCCACCACTGAGGGCTTCGAGGACTTCACCGGCGGCATCGCAGAGGACTACGACCTCAAAAAGCCCCCCTCCAACTTGTTCCAGATCATCAAGAAGGCGCTGGAAGCTGGATCGCTGCTGGGTTGCTCCATCGATGTGAGTGTGGAGAGAAACCATCTTTTTCCTTCAGTTAGTGAGGTTCTCTCAGATTCTCCGAGGTGTGTTTCGGGATTATTCGATGGAGGAGGCGAAAGCCGGGGTCGGAGTTGGGTTGTTGGCCTTGGACTCGGGGTCAGTGGTGATGGGCTGTGCTTGTCTCTCTGCAGATCACGAGCGCCGCAGACTCTGAAGCTGTGACTCATCAGAAGCTGGTGAAAGGCCACGCCTACTCGCTGACGGGCGCCGTGGAGGTAACGTCAAAAGAGAAGCAGTGAGGATGAGACGGAGATGAAGGAGGAGGAAGTGACACGTAACTGTTTTCATTCCCAGGTGAACTACCGAGGGCGTCAGGAGAAGCTGGTGAGGATGAGGAACCCGTGGGGCCAGGTGGAGTGGACGGGACCGTGGAGTGACGGGTAACCAACTCAGCCTGAGAGCGCCTCCAGCTGCTCGAGCTCAGTTTGTATCTGCTAAAATGTCTGAAGTCAGGCTAGGACGACAGATCAGCTGACAGTAAACCTGCTGAAGTTATCTGAACTCCAGCTGCCGTCACCCTGGGTACTAGCAGGTGGCCTCTGATTGGCTGTGCAGTGTTTAGTGAGTGGTCTTTTCACTCGAGTGCACCGATGAACAAAAACAGATGCTGGGGAAAAAGCCATTTAACCAGAGTAGCAGCGTGTGGAGGTCACCGCACCCGCCCCACCTGTAGGGCAACCTAACCGGTTAAAACAAAGCACATACCTGTCCTGCAGGGTACCTTCAGTGCTGAAGCCTGATTGGTCGGTCCAGTTACCTGTTCTAAGAAAGCAGGATGTGGAACGACAATCAAACATGCTGAGTCACTCCAGCACCACATCACAACAACGATCGCCTCAAGGTGCTTTATATTGTAAGGTAGATCCTACAATAATACATGCAGAGAAACACCCAACAGTCACATGACCCCATATGAGAAAGCACCTTGGCGACAGCAGGAAGGAAAAACTCCCTTTTAACAGGAAGAAGGTTCAGAACTCTGAGGCTTTGATCGGTTCTGCTCTTTGCAGGTCGTCTGAGTGGAACTATGTGCAGGGGGAGTGTCCTCACAGCAACGCAGAAGATGGAGAGTTCTGGTAGGCGGAGTCTCTGTGCGCACTGCACACCTGCTGACGCCGGAAGCTCAGGTGTGCTGACAGGAAGCGCTCTTCTCTGTTCTTTCTCCCCAGGATGTCCTTCAGCGACTTCCAGCGTCACTACTCTCGTATCGAGGTATGCACTCTGACCCCGGACACCATCGAGAACGACTCCGTCAAACACTGGAGCGTCAGCAAGTTTGACGGCGGCTGGAGGAGAGGCTCCACTGCCGGAGGCTGCAGGAATAACCCGTGTGAGTAACCTGCTGCAACACTGAGACCGTGTAACCAATCAGAAATGAGCATTTTTTTTACTCAGTTGTATATAGCATTTGTATTTGTATTCTATTTTTATCTTGTTGTATATTTATTTTATTTTATTCTACTGTATATAGTATTTTATTTATTCTATCCTGTACAGCTGTGTACTGTATTTATTCTTATTGTATTCTAATTTTTGCCTCATAACTTTTGCACTGTCCACTTCCTGCTGTGACAAAACAAATTTCCCACGTGTGGGACTAATAAAGGTTATCTTATCTTATCTTATCTTATTATTTGTGGGGGCTTAAGTTTTCTAGAACCGCTAGTGGAGGATGACCTGGCGGGGGCGGGGCTTTCCTCGCTGTGATGCTTTGCAGCTGCAGGAGGTTTCAGGCTGCATGTTTCTGTCTGCAGACACGTTCTGGACGAATCCGCAGTTCGTGATTAAGCTGGCCGAGGAGGACGATGACCCCGACGACGGCGAGGTGGGCTGCAGCTTCGTGGTGGGTCTTATCCAGAAGAACCGCAGGAAGCTACGCAAACAGGGCGAGGACATGCACACCATCGGCTTCGCCATCTACGAGGTGAGAACGTCCGAGAAAATCTGATGTGAAGGCTTCAAAGACCAAACACGTGACCAAACTCTGAACTCTTCTTCTCTTCGTTTTATTTCAGCTTCCACAACAGGTGAGTGCTGAACCTGCAGGTCAAAGGTCAAAGCTCTATTCAAGTTCTTTTATACAATCAGGATATTTCCTGTGGTAACATCGGCGATGTCAGGATGTCAGGCAGAATGCTCTCAAACATGGATACACATTTTCGCTCTCTTTGGCCACACCTCCTGATGTCCCGATTGGCTGTCCTCTCTGTATCTGCAGTTCCACGGCCAGAGGGACGTACACCTGGATAAGAACTTCTTCCTGAGCCACGCTCAGACGGCGAGGTCAGAAACCTTCATCAACCTGCGTGAGGTCAGCTCTCGCTTCAAGCTGCCGCCGGGCGAGTACCTGATCGTCCCGTCCACCTTCGAGCCGCACCTGAACGGAGACTTCTGCATCCGGGTGTTCTCCGAGAAGCAGACGGAGACCGTGTAAGAAATCTGCCGCTGTGGGGGTGTGGTCGGGGGGTGTGGTCGGGCACTGAGCTCCGGCCGTGGGGGCTTCGGGGTCTTGCGTGTTTGGTTGGTGCTCTGATGTGTGACTCAGTTTTCTCTCTCGCAGGCCCTGCGACGACCCCGTCAGTGCCAAACTTGATGATGTGAGTAACACTCAGACTCCACACTCACGGTTTTTAAACAGGAAGTAACGCCCTTGAGGTCGGCATCATTAGAGACCCCGAGCCTCAGTGCTGCGCCATGTCTGCAGGTTAGTGATGATGTGCTGACGGTTGCTATGGTGTTTGTGTCCAGGAGACGGTGTCAGACAGCGAGGTGGACGCCGGGTTCAGGGGCCTCTTCACTAAACTCGCCGGAAGTGTAAGTTCATCCTCGTCACGCGCGTAAACAGCCTAACACCTGCTGCGTGGCGGCGTGCAGGTGCGCTGCCCACAGACGCCTGATTGGCTGCTCGTGTTTGTGTTTCAGGACATGGAGATCTCTGCAGTGGAGCTGAGGACCATCATGAACAAAATCGTCTCCAAACGTGAGCTGAAGATTCGACGCCTTTTACCTGAACACAGAGCGCCGCAGGTTTCACTTCCTGTTTTCTCTTTCAACAGGAACTGACATCAAAACTGACGGCTTCGGCATGGAGACGTGCAGGGCGATGGTGAACCTGATGGACGTATCCTTTACAGACAGCTAGGGTCACCTGGCAGCAGGAAGTGCAGGTGTTAGAGAAACAGGAAATGATGCCAGAGTGCAGGCCTTAAAGCAGGGTTAATGATGTCACTCACCTGTCAGTAAGTAAAATGTTATTAATATAGCACGTTTCTAGAGAAAAAGATCAAAGTTCTTCACAAGGTATAAAACAAAAACAGACACAAAAAGATGTTTTTAGTTGTTTTTTAAAGTGATCACTGAGTCTGCAGATCTTCTGAGGAAGAGATTCCACAGTGACCACTAATAATAATAATAACTTTATTTATAAAGCGCTTTCAAACAAAGTGCTGTACAACTATTTAAAACTAAAAAGATAAAAAATAATAATAAAAGCAATACATAGCAATACAGGTAAAAGACACACTACAAGTTAAAAACAGTAAAAATGTAAAAACTCAAAGCCATAGAATTAAGACTTGTAAGATAAGGTGAACAAATGTGTCGTCAGCTTAGTTTTAAAAGCCTCCACAGAGCAGCCTGCCTAACATCTTGAGGGAGGTTGTTCCACAGAAACGGGGCACGAAAAGAAAAAGCACGCTCTCCAACCTTTAACAGCTACCATCCCGACATGACCAGGAACCAAAGCTCTGTCTTGGTTCTCAGCCTTGTGTGCTGAATAACAAGTAGGCCCTGATCAAAGGCCTCAGGGACCTACTAGGGACGGGGCTGTAAAGGTTCAATGATGTAGGCTGGTGCTTGTCCTTGAAGAGCTTTAAAGGTCAGAACCAGCCAGTGCAGCTGTATCAGCAACGACGTCACATGAGAGTACTTGGATGTTTTTGTCAGTGATCCTTAACCTGCAGCAGGACAGCAGCAACGGGAAGCTCGGCCTCGGGGAGTTTGCCACGCTGTGGAAGAAGGTGCAGAGATACCTGGTGAGACGTGACCTTTGACCTCTAATCCCGAATGTTGTACTGACAAGACGAATTTTATATGTACTTACCTGTGCGTGTGTGTGTGTGTGTGTGTGTGTGTGTGTGTGTGTGTGTGTGTGTGTGTGTGCAGTCCATCTACAAGAAGAACGACTCTGATAACTCGGGGACGATGTGCACACCTGAGATGAGAGTGGCCTTCAAAGACGCAGGTCAGTCTGTTCTTCTTCTGCAGGAACAAACGAAGCGTTCGTTTAATGCGACGAGCTTAGAGTCGTCGACCTGACCCGGGTCTTTGCTGGCGTCTCATCTTGTTTCGTGCTGTGATTGGCTCACCAGCAGCTGTCGACCACTTCCTGTCTGTTGCTCATTAAACGTGTTTGCGATTCTGTTTGGGGCGGGGCCTCAGGCGTCTTTGGCTCCCCACCAGTTTCTTTCCACTGGCGACTTTATGCTAAGGAACAGGAAGGGCCACATAATAAAACCACCTGACTTCATTTAACAGGATGACACGGTGACGCGTTTCAGCCGAGCTCGGGACACGCCTCCGTGGGGATGTCCTCCGTGATGTCACAGATGCTGTGGGCTGTTTGTGTGCGGACTGTGAGTTGTGTTGTGGCGACGCGCTCGGCTCTGGCGTTGCGATGCTTTACTTGTCTTCACCCTCAGAGGTGGAGCTGCTGCAGTTTGTGGTTTAAAGTGTGAGTCACGGTGATTCCCCGCTGACTCACACTTTAAACAGAACACTCCTCTTCCTCCTCTGTGGCTGGGGTGAGGAAGACGCCTCATCTTTCCCGTTGCTGCTAAACAAATGAAAACAAAGCCTGCAGACTTTGTCTCCTGCTCACTAACATCTCCTCTTCTTCTCCTGCTCCTCCTGCAGTCTTTCTGTCTCTGTCTAACTTGTGTGTTTCCTCCTCCTCCTGCTGCTGTGGATTTACGGGCAGCGAGCTGATGGAGACGGTACGTTTCATCTCTGCTGGCAGCATGAAGGTCACCTCAGGGTTAAAGTTTCAGGATCTGGAGCGAGTTCAGCTGACTCTGATGTGCTCGCTTACTGAACCCAGATCAGTGTCTGACTGCTCCTTATCATCCAGAGTCTGGTGTTTCGTGATGTTTGATCGGTTTAAATAGAAATATTGATTTGTGTTGCTTTCATATGATCTGAGAACCATTTAAACTAAACTCTAAACGCCGAGTTCTCACAATTCATCATCGAAGACAGCGGCAGAGCCAGCTCGGCACTAGTTTGTGTGTTTGAGCTCGCTGCATTACACCGTAGGTGGCAGCGATTTGGTCGTCTGTCAGAGCACCTTTAACTGACATCACGACCAATCGAGCTGCAGCTACACGATGGCGTCTGCAAGAGTAAATAGAAAGCTTACACTGACGAACTTCAGTGACCATTATTTACCAGTAATGATGATCAAGACGGTTAGGTCTGATAGCCGCTAACAGCTACCATCTTCCTGCAGGTTTCACTCTCAATAACAACATCTACCAGCTGCTGGTGGCCCGATACGCCGACCCCGACATGACCATCGACTTCGACAACTTCGTGGGATGTCTGATGAGGCTGGAGATGATGTTCAGTGAGTTGGCGCTTCGCTGCTAACGAGCTCAGAGAGGCCAGTCAGTCAGTGGGGGAGTCAGTCTGTGGGAGGTCAGTCAGTGGGGGAGTCAGTCTGTGGGAGGTCAGTCAGTGGGGGAGTCAGTGAGATAAGGAGTTCTTATTGGAGGACCACGGATTGGAGGGCGTGTCTAAGCTCCGCGAGATGTTTGGAGCTTTGTGACCTCCCTCAGGTAGGAGGAGTTCTGCAGGGCGTTGGAGGCTATCACAGGTCTCAGTGACTAGCGGTTAGCTTGCCGGCCCGTGACGTCTCGCTGCGTCTCTCTGAGTTTTAACTTTCCCTCTGTGCTGTGACCTTTAAACTTTAACGTGTGACGGTCTTCCTCCACAGAGGTCTTTACGAAGCTCGACACTAAGGGCAGCGGTTTCATTGAGCTCGACTTCCAGCAGGTGAGATGTATGACGCGGTGACGTGTATGTGTCAGTGTGAGCGCAGAGGCTGACGACGACCATGTCTTCTTCTTCTTGCAGTGGTTAAACTTCGCCATGATCTGAGCCGCAGCCTCAGTGGTTACTGCAGCACGCCTTCTTCGCCGTTTACTGGCCGCCTCCCTTCCTGTCACCGCTCCTGTTTTATATGCATGGTTTAGTTTCTACACTAACTTACTGACATGTAAAGTCAATAAATTCTCCAAACCTGGAAACTGTGTGCGTGTTTTACTAATGATCAACCTGTAACTGGCCACGCCCCCGTGTGTCGGTGCTTCACAGTGAAAATGGTGAAGCTGCTCTTGAACAGACGCCTGCCGTGAACATTTCACTTTGTGTGGTGTTTCCTGAGGCTGACGCAGGCCGGAGCTCAGTTTCATTTCATAATTAGATCAGCAGCTGTGAGAGGTCAACATCTGGCCGCAGGTGACTCGGCTCCTCCTCACACTCACAGATCGAGCAGGTGACCCGCTCCACAACAAAAACATCCGAGTCAGAAAGTGTCTGAGCTCATCATAGGTCAAAGTCTACGTCATTACGAGAGGCAGCAGGTGGAGTGTCTGGACCAATATTTGAGCTTCCTGATGATGTCACAGTGACGGTCTGAAACATGAAAACAGATACAAGCTTTGGTGCACAGGTGTCACAAAAACAGCAAAGCTTAACAGACTGACGTCCCGAGGCGCCCAGCAAGTGCTCCACAGCACGGCCTCCATGAAGCAGCACATACTGCAGCCTGATTGGCTGCTAAAAGCAGTGATCGATTAGTGATTGGTGATCTTCTCAGATCCTTGTGTTCTTCCTGCAGGGTCACATGTATGTGACATCATCACTGCAGATCAATAATTCAGAGAAGCATCAGCCTAGTGCAAACACAGCCACTTCCTGTTAGAATGACTGATCACGTGACACGCGCGCGCGCACACGCACACGGCGATGTAGCCCCGCCCCTCCCGCCGGGCGGGGCGCGGTGCTGCAGCTCAGCATCTTCAGCAGCATCCAGGACCCGGTGCAGACCACATCCCAGAGCAAGACACGGAGGAGCTCCACACGGGTGCAGGTGAGCCTGGAGCTGGGACCGAACCGGGCTGAGCCGATCCCTGTCGGTCCCAATGTTTTTTCCGTTTCCGGTTTGATCAGCTGATTTTTGCGCTGATTCAAGAAAACTGATTACATCATTGCGTCGCTGGACCAATCAGAAGCCCCAAAGCTGCGTGTAGATTCAGACAGAAACAAGAACAAAATCAGCTGTTTACCGTTAATGACGTCACGGCTCCTGTCACGAACGGCAGAAATATTATGACGCGATCACAATTAACGGGGTTGATGCAGAAAGCCCTCAGCCCAAAGGCATGACGGGAAAACGTGTTCCTCAGCTGAGTTGGGACAAACCATCCGGTCCTCTGATCGATCAGCTGTGATGACTCCGCAGCTCTTTGAACTCACAGAGCTCACACAGGTGTGTCCTCACCTGTGTGAGCTGTGTCGTCCTTACATGATTTTTGTGGTGTTCTATCACAGCGTACTGATTGATTGGTTGATTTTTGTCTGAAACAAGAGCAGGTGTGCTGATGGTCCTGCCTGAGGGCTCCTGCTGTGAAGCTTCAGTTCAGTCGAGTCAGTTTCATATGTTTTATTTATACGTGATCAGTCGCCTCTAAGTACTTTGTACTGTAAGGTAAAGACAATAATACAGAGAAAAAACCCAACAGTCATATGAGCAGCACTTTGGCGACAGTGGGAAGGAAAAACTCCCTTTTAACAGGAAGAAACCTCCAGCAGAACCAGGCTCAGGGAGGGGCGGGGCCATCTTCAAACTGTAGGAGAGGGAAACAGAAGTGTTTACATGATGAAGGTCACCTGGGGTTTGTTTACAGGGTCAGTAGAAAAATTCAGCATCAGTTTTACTTCCTATCAGCCGTGAGCCTGCCAGACAGACTCCGGTACAAACCTGCTTTCCTCTGCTTTGATTGGCTGCTCAAAGTTCTGATGTGTTCTGGCTCAGGATGTTTACAGGCGTGTCCGAGCGGATCCAGATGGACCGGGCCCGAGCTGCGGGTCTGGGCTCGGTCCAGCAGGCCGTGCGCTACCTGAACCAGGATTTCGATGCCCTGAGGCAGGACTGCCTGCAGACCAGGACCCTGTTTGAGGACCCGATGTTCCCCGCAGAACCCGGCTCGCTCGGCTTCAAGGAGCTCGCCCCGTTCACGGCCAAAACCAGAGGAGTGGAGTGGAAGAGGCCGACGGTGAGCCTCCCCACACACACACACACACACACACACACACACACACACTCATACCTGCATCTGATTGGCTGTTCCAGGAACTGACACGAAACCCTCAGTTCATTGTGGGCGGAGCCACCAGGACCGACATCTGTCAGGGCGCTCTGGGTAAGTCATGTGACCTCTCACAGGTTATCTGTCCAGGTTTAACATACTGCTACTTATCTGGCGGTTATTAAGCAGTGGTCAGAGAAGCTTTCCGACAGTCATGGAGGCAGTTATCAGGTAGTTATTGGTGCAATAATTGGTGCAGTTATCGAGCGGTTATATGCAGCTGTGGCTGAATGAACTTTAGTATCAGTGCTGGAATAAAAACTCCGCATCAAACCCAAAATCAGCTGCTGACTCTGTCCTGACCCGCCAGCTCAGATTAGCACTTTTTGTTTGCTTTGACGCCGTCACAGAGACGCTTATATGCAAACATCCTTATTTTCATTGTCAGAGCTCCCAGTTTGCACTGGGACAGGCTCAACCGGTTTGGTATGCAGTGTGAGTCGGCGGTTGGAACTTTCCAGTAAATCAGGTGTGTGGTTCTTAGAACCACACACAGAAACCTGCACTTCCTGCTCCTCCAGTACCTTCTCCTGAACTCCAGGAAACTGTTTAGCACCGCAGAACCTTGTGGGCCTCTTGTTTAGGTGGTTCTTGATGCTGGTTGGTTAACCACACTGACCTGTGCATGTGTGGTTTGTTGTTCATTAACAAGCCAACTGTGTTTCTGCTTTGAACAAACGTTATTCAGCACATGCAGCACTTCGGCAGTCATGTGATTCAGGCTCCGCCTCTTTCATGTAAACGTGCTGGTGGTTCGATCAATGAACTCCAGGCTGATTGATCCAGCTGGTCATATACATACATACAGTTAGAGTTGTGTTACACTCTGTCTCTTCGGTCAGCTGGGGCCATCGTAACTCTGCATCTGTGAAAACAGGAAGCAAACCAGGTCCTCACAAACACGCAAACTCCAGCATGTGTGTATGAGTCAACAGACTGGTCTCTGTGTGTCTCTCTCACACACACACACAGGACTCCACCCAGCTGACTCACTGTGTGTGTGTGTGTTGAACTGGACAGGAATGATCGGTATGAACCCTCCACCCCTGGCCGCTGGTGGGAGGAGCTCAGGCTTATTTTCGATGCTTTGGCTCCGCCTGCTGGAGGCAGAGAAGCACTTTATAATAACAGGGGACTCAGACTGAGTGATCAATAACAACTAAACAGTAATAATGGATCAATAACAAAAACAATCAGCATTAACGTTCCACTGCGCTGCTTATTGATCCCTAAAAGCAACTCACAGAGATAAACAGGAAGTGGACAAAATACCAGAAACACTTGCAGGGCTTTGAGCCTGGCTCTGGCGATCCTCAGTCTTTACTTCAGTTTTGAGTTTGTTTACTGTTACGATATTACTTCAGGGAGCAGACATGACACCGTCCTGGGTTTTAGCCATCACTTTTTTATTATCTCCACACCACCCTCCGGTGGCTTCCACATGAACTGCACCTTAAACAACAACTGTTCACTCATATCATGACATCCCCCCCTTTTTTTTTTTTTCAACAACAGGGGCAAACAACAAAGTAACTCACAACACCACTCAAGGCCCACGACCAGTGGAAAAAAAGAAAGGGAGAAAAAAATAAATGCTTCTTGGCATACTCACATTTCTCTCTAGTGAACATATTTTTTCTTCCCATTTTTTTTTAATCAAAGCATGTGCTCAAAACATAATGTTCATTTTATTCCTCAATAAGCCTTCTGGGCTGGAAACAATACGTCCACTCGCAGTTTCGGGTGGGGAACTTGGAAACTCTGTGGGAGTGACATTTGTACTTTGCATGTCCATCTCACTTTGTCCCTGTGTTTTATCACACTCATTCTGCTGTGTCACGTTTTGATTGTCCCTTGACTGTCTTAGAAACTTTCTGTTCCTTCTATATGTCTGTCCATCAGGCATCTGAACAACATAAGATCTTGGATGTTCAGATAAACCTGTCACCTGAGCTGGATTCCATACACCCTGTTGCCACATTCTGACAGTGTCACCAACCTGCAGTTGCTTAAGTGCTTTGGTTCCTTGGTT
>NW_005187626.1:666432-681397 GCF_000239375.1 Pundamilia nyererei | reverse complement strand
AAAAAAAAGAAAAAAAGTTGGTACTATTATTTCTAAATACAAAAAATAATCCCACATTAATTAAAATGCAAAGTAAAGCTTATTTAATAGAAATATTATTTGTTACAACATTACACTACACTGCTGATGTAGGGAGGCGCCACCTAAAATCTTGCCTAGGGCGCCAGATTGGTTAGGGCCGTTTCTGCTCTACTGTGTGTGTGTGTGTGTGTGTGTGTGTGTGTGTGTGTGTGTGTGTGTGTGTGTGTGTGTGTGTGTGTGTGTGTGTGTGTCACTTCTCTGTTATGATCGTGTTCACCAGCAGAACACCTAAAAGCTCTGATTTAAGTCAGACAAACATCCTGAAACACGCCGCATTCAAACATAACGTGAATGTCAACGATGATTCCGATTCAATGGACTGAAGCTAAGAATCACTCTTACTGATCTCTGAGGTCGGGGTCGATCATCCAGTCAGACCTTCCTGAAACACAGGCAGGTGTGCCACCTGTGGTCGGCTCTGAGGTGTCTTTCTCTCGCTCGTTGTGGACTCGCTCAGGCCCAGTCTCCATCCAAGCCTTGAAAAAAGAAGATGAGTGAAGGGGTTGTTTATTTGGTTTAACCCTTAACCTTTTAATTAAGAGCTTAAAATATTGTCTAAGCTTCACCTGTTTCCAGGTGTAAACCAGGTGAACACGAAGAATGTGATGAACATATTTCCTGAAGTAGAGTTTGATGTTACGGGATGTACTTGAAAGCAGCACTCTGACCTGTATTGATCTGTGAACACTGGACGCCTGTCCATTAGCCGGAACCATTAGCAGCTTAATGTACTGTTAGGATTTAGCTTAGCATTAGAGTCCCGAGAGACCGTCAGAAGAATGTCGACAAACACTTCCCAAACTCATCATCATCATCATCATCGTCCAGAGTCATGCTGATCTCATGTGAGCTCAGCGCTCCCAGCAGCTCTTTACCTGATTAAAGGTGATGTAACCACAGACCGCCTGCAGAGGGCGCTGCCTCTCCATTCAGGTTTGTCCAATCAGATCAGATTAAAAAGAATAAGCAGAGGCTGCAGCTTCACTTCATTCAGGCTGAAGTAACTTGTAAAAGAGGCTCAGGTGTGCACCTGTCTCACCTGTGTGTGCTCCTGCAGGTGACTGCTGGCTGCTGGCTGCGATTGGCTCGCTGACGCTGAACGAGCAGCTGCTGCATCGCGTTGTTCCTCACGGTCAGAGCTTCAGCCACCAATACGCCGGCATCTTCCACTTCCAGGTGAGACTTTCTGCACAGAGGCCACGCTCATTCACCTGTAAAACGTGCTTTGTGGACATGGTTTGAGTGCGGCTGGTGGTTGATGCTGGATGAGGACACACCTGTCACAGGTGACTGATTCTCCTTCTTGCTCTGCAGTTCTGGCAGTTTGGGCAGTGGGTGGACGTGGTGATCGACGACCGGCTGCCAGTCAAAGATGGCGAGCTGCTGTTCGTCCACTCGGCTGAAGGCACTGAGTTCTGGAGCGCTCTGCTGGAGAAGGCCTACGCCAAGTAAGACCCGCCCACCTACAAACAGGTGTTCATGTTTGTAGGTGTTTGTTTGTGGTTTCAGGTGCCGATCTCCAGCCTCGCCGGTTTCAACGCGATCCAGCACGGCATCTGCGGGTGAACTTTGTGTTTACTACGTGTCTCTTGTTGTTTCTCAGGCTGAACGGGTCATACGAGGCGCTGTCCGGCGGCAGCACCACTGAGGGTTTCGAGGACTTTACGGGAGGCGTGTCAGAGATGTACGAGCTGAAGAAGGCACCCAAAGATCTTCATCGCATCATCAGCAAAGCACTAGAAAGAGGCTCGCTGCTCGGCTGCTCCATCGACGTCAGTTACGTCTCCTTGGAGTCAAACACACAAAATGTCCCGCAGACTTTCAGCAAATCAGTGCAGGCGCTTGTTTCTGTTTCAGGAAGTGATGTCACTGGTTTTTCAGGTGTAATTATATGTGATGATGTGAAAACGGAGCGTTTGTCCACACTGATCAAACGAACTTCTGTCTTCAGATCACCAACAGCCTCGACATGGAGGCGGTCACCTTTAAGAAGCTTGTCAAAGGCCACGCCTACTCTGTGACAGGCCTCAGACAGGTGAGCTCAGCTGCGAGGTAAAAGTAACAAACTGTTACCTGAGAGTCATGTCAGCTCACCTCCCTACGTTTGAATAACACCAAACTGTGAAACGTTGGCTGTAATAACAAGGATCCAAATTAAAGTCATGCAAAATGAATATTTAATTTATTTCTTTCATTTGTCAGAAGGTTCAGTAACACGTGACTGGCTTCATGGTCAGAATCAGAATGACTTTATTTATCCTCAGGGGGCAGTTAGGATGGTTTGGGCGTTTTGGAGTTCAAGGACTAAATGTGTTGGTGGATTTCCAAAAAAAGCTCAAATCAATCCAAAGTGTGTTTGAGTCGATCTCTTCAGCAGCAGACGGCTCCAGATCACGAAATGATTGTAGGCCGGTCGCTTTGACAGCTCTAGGGATGAAATCCTGTGAAAAGTAGGAAGTAGATTCTGCAGCTTGTTGCAGGGCGTTGATGTGGTCGCTCTATTACGTTTCCTGGATGGGGCCAAAGCTCACGCTCGGCTCCTTTTTACTGACTTTTCTTCAGTTTTTATACAATCAGCCACATCTCGCAGCTGATCGACTTCCAGTTTAAACTGGATTTTATTCTTGTTGGTTGGATTTTAGATGTTTTACCTAACAAAGCTCAGTGTGTCAGCTGGTTCTTTACTATATTACACACTAATGGCTGTTGTAGTACACAGGCTAACAGGCATTTCATTCATTTTTGGGCTCTATCTGATAGATACAGTGAAGAGTGACAGAAAGCAGAGAGAGGGCAAAGGACCACGGGTCGGATTCGAACCCGGGCCGGTTGCCCACTCATCCCAGCAAGCCAAACCGGCGCCCAAAATGATGACCCTGTTTTATAAAGTTTTATTGAATCAGTTTTAGACCAAGAGACATCGAGTGTCCTTCATGCCTGCTGCCTGCTGCACTTTGCAAATCAGTTTCCCATTGGGGACAATAAAGTTAGCATTGACCATTGTTTCTCAGGTGAACCGCTCAGTTTTAGATTTCCTCATTTGATCTCAGGTGTTTGTCCTCCTGTAGGTGGAGTACCGGCGCCAGCGCGAGCTGCTGATCCGGATCAGGAACCCCTGGGGTCAGGTGGAGTGGACCGGAGCATGGAGCGATAAGTGAGTGCTGCAGCTTGTCAGACTCTGCTAAGTGGGAGGAGGAGAGCACGGAGAGTTTAACGTTTGTTGGTGTTTCAGCTCCTCGGAGTGGAACGCCATCGACTCGGCCGAGAAGGACGAGATGCTGTGTAAGATGGAGGACGGGGAGTTCTGGTATGTTTGCTCTGTGATGATGACTGTGGTGTCTTTAAAGGACGAAGATGTTCAAACGACTGTCGCTGTGCAGGATGTCATTCCAGGAGTTCCTGCGTCAGTTCTCCCGGCTGGAGATCTGCAATCTGACTCCAGACGCTCTGAGCCAGGACTCCACCAGCTTCTGGAACACCGCCACGTACGAGGGCAGCTGGAGGAGAGGGAGCACCGCCGGGGGCTGCAGGAACCACCCGAGTGAGGACGGAGGGGCAGATACACCTCTTTTATACAAACATGGTGCCGTGCTCAAACTAGAACCAGTTCTACGCACGCCCACCAAGTCAGGACCTCTGATGTCAGTGACTGTGGGAGGGGCTACCAGTGATTGGCAGACCCAGCCAGACAACCTGTAATCCTGTATCATAGTTGGTTCTCAAAGCTGAGGAAATGCAGACTGGTTCTCCGAGGCTCGGCACCACGTTGGTGAAAAAGAGGTCTGAGTATGTCGCAGGGATTGTCTGGCTTGTGTGTGACGGGGGTGTGAAGAGTCTATGTAACATGTGAGCATGCGTGTAGGCGCAGCACCTGACGGCAGAGCAGAATGAAGAAGGTTTTGGAGTTGATAGAGACGGCCGCGGTCTAACGGGCTGCAGCCTTTGCAGTGTGTATTAAAAGGAGCAGTACCCTCATTGATCGTGGCTCGAGTTGGGAGTTCGCCTTGCAATCGGAAGGTTGCCGGTTCGAGCCCCGGCTTGGACAGTCTCGGTCGTTGTGTCCTTGGGCAACACACTTCACCCGTTACCTACTGGTGGTGGTCAGAGGGCCCGGTGGCGCCAGTGTCCGGCAGCCTCGCCTCTGTCAGTGCGCCCCAGGGTGGCTGTGGCTACAATGTAGCTGCCATCACCAGTGTGTGAATGTGTGGATGACTGGGTGTGTAAAGCGCTTTGGGGTCCTTAGGGACTAGAAAAGCGCTATATAAATACAGGCCATTTACCATTGAAGCCTCGTCTCTTCAGTATTCCTGGTGTCTCAGATAATTCCTGCCTGCCTCACTACTCTGCGAAAAGTGAAGGGAGTTGACCCCAAAGCAGGACATCAACCCCCCGTCCCAGTCTGCGGACCATGGTCCGACGGCTAGGAAACGTAAACAATTAGTTAGTGCAGGTGAGCCCAGGTTGCTCTGACTGTTGGCGTACCTTCAGGGTGGCGTGTTAGTGAGCGGGCCTGGACCCGACACAGTTTAAGTCAGTCCATCAGATTTTTACTGAGTCCCCAATCAGCATGAAAGTTTTTGTGCATCTTTATAATCTGGATTTTAGAGTTTCTCAAACCAACAGCGCTGCTCGGCGTGTTGATCACTGATAAGCAGATGCTACATGATGATCTTCAGGGGCTCAGCCGAACTTCTGTCCTGATCTAAGCGTCTAAAGAGAAAAGCGGAGGACCCAGCGTAGAGCCCGCGCTACACCTGACACCTGTGTGCGCCTTGGTTATAACTACATACTCGTGATGCTCTCCTGCAGACACCTTCTGGATCAACCCTCAGTATAAAATTTCCCTGCTAGAGGAGGACGATGACCCCGAAGATGAAGAAGCCGCCTGCAGCTTCTTGGTGGCGCTGATGCAAAAAGACCGCCGCCGCTACCGCCGCCAAGGCCAGGACATGCACACCATTGGCTTTGCCATCTATGAGGTCAGAGGTCAGAAAGGTGATGTTGTTATCACGCTGTATTTCTGCTGTTGGTGACGTTTCCTCTGTTCTCGTTCACAGATTCCTCAACAGGTGAGTCGCTCCGGTCCGTTTCACTTTTCCGTTTTTGTTTTAACTCGCTAACGGTGGCGGCGTTGGTCTGTCCCCCAGCACCGAGGCTGTCCCAGCGTTCACATGAAGAAGGACTTCTTCCTGCGTCAGTCCTCTTGCGCTCGCTCAGAGACCTTCATCAACCTGCGAGAGGTGAGCGGCAGGTTCCGCCTGCCGCCCGGCGAGTACCTGATTGTCCCGTCGACCTTTGAACCCTCGAAGGAGGCGGACTTTGTCCTGCGGGTATTCACAGAGAAGCAGTCTGAGAGCCAGTGAGTTCACCATGATCTATCTAGACACCTTTACTTATCAAAATAAAAGACCTCTCAGTGACAGTCTGTGACTCTGCAGGGAGATGGACGACGGCGTGGTGGCGAACTTTGATGAAGAGGTAAACAAACCAAACTGGCTGCTTTATGACTTTGTGTCTTTGGCCTTTGACCTTCCTGCTCTTCTCTGCAGGAGGAAGTGTCAGAGAGCGACATCGACGACTCCTTCAGGTCCATGTTTGCTCAGCTGTCTGGAGACGTGAGTTCATGAATTAAAACGTTCTTGGACTGAACGTGCAGAAACAGCGAGGACGTTCACTTCCTGTTTCCTCCCTGTAGGACATGGAGATCTCAGTGCGGGAGCTCAGGACCATCCTCAACAGAGTCGTGTCCAAACGTGAGTCTTCCTCAATCAGATGGAGGCTTCTGATTGGTCAGAGAGGTTGGCTCTGATGTGGTTGTGATCTGGTCTGGTTTGCAGACAGAGACCTGCAGACTGACGGCTTCAGCACGGAGTCCTGCAGAGCCATGGTCAGCCTCATGGACGTATCCTCGCCGCTCAGCACGTTGGACAGGTAAAGCTTGATGACTGATGTCTGAAATAAGACGTGTTGGCCTTGACTCGATCTCAGAAAGATGGCAGCGCTCGCCTCGGGCTGCTGGAGTTTCAGATCCTCTGGAACAAGATCAGGAAGTGGCTGGTGAGTGTGAACACCTGAAGCTCACAGGTGAAAGATATCGAGTTCATTTCAAACATAAAAACTTTATCTGTCATGAGACGGAGCACCGAGTCGCGTGTCCCTTCGATCGCTTTCCTCTTTTTCTTCCAGTCTGATTAGTTTAAGAAGTGGCCCCAAGTCTGAGCGATTGATTATCGGTGCTGGTCCATCAGGTCCTGGTTTTGTGGGTTTTAAATGTTTGGGTAACAAAATCTTCAATCCGATTGCTGATCGATCCGATCGAGTCCTGCGATGACGAGTTTGGTTTCATGTTTTCAGGGAATCTTCAGAGAGTTCGATCTGGATAAATCTGGCTGCATGAATTCCTACGAGATGCGTCTGGCGCTGGAAAATGGCGGTAACTGAGTATTGCATTGTTACTGAGCGTGCTCTGTTGCATTAAACTGACCTGAGATCTGTCGCATCCGCAGGCTTCAAACTGAACAACAAGCTGCATCAGATGCTGGTGGCTCGATACGCTGACAACGAGATCATCGACTTTGACAACTTCACCTGCTGCCTCGTCAAACTGGAGGCCATGTTCCGTAGGTTGATCATGTGACCGCGAGAACATGCACAATAAACCTTTTAACATTTTATTTGTCCTGAGCTGCTCCGTGTGTGTTTGTCAGGAACCTTCCAGCACCTGGACACAGACGGGACGGGCACCGTGGAGATGAACCTCATCGAGGTAAACCGTCTCTGAGCTCCACAAACACTGAGCTTAGACGCGCTCGAGTATCAGACCCATGTTAGTTTCATATGAGCGGAAGCAGGGCTTTGATATGTTGCCTGTAAGCATCAGTGTCCGTCAGGCCTGTGATGAGAATCATGTTTTGCATCATTTTTCTGTGTAAATCCTGTTTTCGTATTTATGGACCTGTTGTTCCACACGTGGAGTATCTTCCATCTTCAGCGTACAGTCTATGTTTGTGGATCATTTTACAGGAAACGTTAGGGTCGCCTCCGGCTCTGTTTGGGAACCAGGAGGCGCAGAAAGGTGTTTAAGTGCCCCTCCTGCCTCCAGTCTACATTTTATTTATTGTTTTTATAATAACAAATTTATTCTGCTGCGTAAACCAGATTACTGTGGACCGATCTTTTCATTGCTTGAGGAGCCGTGCATAAAGGATGCTTTGACTCAGTCAGATCTCTTGTAAGCCGATGATTTACGGTTCACGATTTGTCTGAGCCTCTGTGCCAGAGCGTAATTCTCACTCGCTCACATTAAAGCACAAACCTTTGAAAAATGACCCCCGCCTCCTTCCTGCGAGTCACTAGGATTTAGGACATGAATATGAATATAAATGTGATTATTACACAAAAATAAAAGAGTAAATAATCTGTCACATCAAACTTTAATCTCACAGACTGTCAATGTGTCTTCTCTCCTCAGTGGCTCTGTATGAGCATGTGCGGCTGAGTCACCTGAGCGTCAGAGCGCCTCCTCCAGGAAGAACCAGTCCATCACAGCTCTACTGCACTGAACTATACTGCAGTACTACTACTATACTACTGCAGTACTGCTACAGTAAAGCATGCAGCAGAAAGATATTAATCAGAGTACTCTGCAGCCTTATTCATATCCTGCATGATCACACACACAGGTATTGTAGCACACCTGTGCAGGTAGTAGTTTCTATAATCACTGGTCTTCCAGCTGTTGAATGGATGCTGGGAGAAAAATAAAGTAATTGATCAGCATCATTGTGTCTGTTTCTCTGAGCTTCGCCTCGTTTCCTGTGTGAGGAGCTGCTGATGCTGCTCTTCCCCGACCTGAAGCTTTATCAGCTGACCTTTAACCTGCCATCTCACCTCAGTATTGCAGCTGACTAATGATGTGTGAAACCGAGAGGAGTGAGCTGAACGTCGATCACACATTTATTTATTGCAGAAATAAAGAAAACAGCTGCGATGATTTTTCCATGACAGACTTTTACAAACACACTGCAAAGTTATGACATCACAGTTCCGTGATTGGTCAGTTTCAGTGTTGATGATAACGAACAGTGACAGCAGCCATCAGCTCCAGCAATGTCACGTGACCGGGGTCAGGGGTCATTCAGCACAGTCAAACGTCACGTGATAAATCTGTTTAATTCAGTCCTTGTTTCGGGCCCTGCTGAGCCTCGGTGCGCACAAGAACAACCAGAGTCCTCCACCCGTAGGCCACAGTCCACCTCGTTCCAGCCTCAGTCCCGGATCTGGTGCTCCCGTCCGTCCAGCGGGCCCAGCAGCACTGCCTGGGCCTCCAGCAGCGTGGTGTCGGTGCTGGCTCCCAGGAAGCGGGCGGTGAGCTCCATGTCCTGCAGCCGCAGACGGACCCTGGAGCCCGGCTGCAGGCCGTCGGCCCCGGCCGGCCGCTGACACACGCAGTGGAACTTCCCACCGAAGTCGATGTAGAGGTCGTCGCGGACCACCCGGAACAACCTGCCCACCACCACCGCGTCCTTGGCTGGGCCCATCTGGATCAGCGGGGACCGACGAAGCAGCGCAGCGAAGCTGAGCTCCGGATCCAAAGAGGAGGCCTTTGGCCCGGCCGCGTTGCTCTGTGTCTCCCGCCGGAGCACCTCCTGGTGGTCGAAGGCGGCGGAGAACCCGGAGATCGGGCTCTCGGCGGGGCCCGAATCCGAGCTGAAGGAGTTCCGGAGGAACCGGGGGGAGAGCCGGACCCGATACCGGAGCCCCGACACGACCCTGCACAGCGCCGCCATGTTTACCGCACAACCGGAAGTTCTGTCTCCGCGCACTTCCTGTGAAGGCTGTAGAGGCAAAAGCGTCACGTGGTCCTCCAAAAAGCACTAAGTAGACTTTTATTTTCTACCCAACATTTTACACTTAAGTATACAGTGAGGTCAAATATCTTCCTCCTGGATCAAAAGTGCAAACTGTGAACATAAAAATGAACAAATTCAAATATGTAGCTATACAGAAATAAGATAAACTAAGAATCAGTCCAACAGTGTTGTGCTTGAATAAAAGTAGAATAAGAAATAGAAAAGAATGAGAATAAATAAATACAATAGTGCAAAACTGAATTTTCCATGCTTTATAAATGAAACCAGACAAGGTTTTAAAACCATAAAACATTCCCATGATGTAAAAGCAGTTCAAACTATAAACGTTCTGCTTGTTTGACCTCTCGCTTGTGTCTTTTACCTAATGCATGAAACTGAGACCATGAATTACATTATTAGCTCACTAATTCGAATTGTTGTGGTGGCGTGACGTGGGCTCAGTGCACTCCGGATCAGCAGGTGGCGCTGTATATCATTGTACATCTGTACAGTAACAATGACGCGCGTTTTAAGTCAGAGAAGAAAAACTCAGCCAGTAAGAAGCGGAAGAGCTGCGCATGAGCGTTGTGCAACATGGAGGTGTCGGTGAGCGCTTTGGGCCGCAGAGGTTCTACCTGCGTGTTTCCGGTCGGTTCTGTGGTTAGGCACGTCCTGGACCGGCTCGTGCCGCTTCCGGAGGTGAGGCTGAGACGAATTATCCGGGATAACCAGGGTTAGCGTGAGTTAGCCCGGGTTAGGCGGTTTAAATGCACTCCGGGTATCAGTGTTAGCAGCTGCGCTAACGTTAGCATATAAAGTGTTTTGATGCATGCTTAATCTTCCAGGTAAGCACATCCCGCTCATCTGGACGTAGCGTCACTCATGTGAAAAAGTCACCTGGAAAAGTGACGAGACGTTCCTCCCACTGAAACCGCTACGTCCAGGTGAACAGAATCAACCTGTCGGCGGTTAGCATATAAGCTATAAGGCTAAACTCGGCATTAACCTGTCCCAAACGAGGTCAGCACTGACAGTAACCTCAGGTTATATCCAGAGGAGGCCGAAGCAATCACGAGTTTAACCCTTTCACGCATAGTGGTCACTACAGTGGACAGCTATTCAAAGGCCGTTTCCGTGTATTTGTGTCAGTGTTGATGGTGTACTTGCACATAAACAATATACACGGTGTGTATTGTTTATTCGTTTGTCAAATTCTTAAGTTAAATTGTTGTCCACTGAACCTCTTTGAAAAGTACATGTTTAAAAAATGAAGTTCAAAAGTCATTTTTTCATTCCTAACGATGAATAAAAATCCTGATTGAGTTTGTCATAATTCATGCATGAAAGGGTGAATCACTTTTAGGGCTGCCACGATTAGTCGACTAGTCACGATTACGTAGTCGACGACTTTGAAGCTTTATAAGATCCCAAAAGACGCAGGAATAAGTAGCAGGATTTAAGAGTGTAATAACGGACTGAAACAGAAGATGGCAGCACTGCATGTACAAGGATGCCAGCTGCCGTTAAACCCCGAAGAAGAAGAAGCTGTGTCCCAGAATTCATAGCGCAGCCCAGCTCAGTTTCCAACAATGGCGGCAGCTAGTTAGTTTTAATATTACTCTTATTATTCTTTCTGGGTCACAAAATAAACGTTTAACATATTTTCAGGCGAGAATGTAGCTGTGTAAACCTCAAATATCTGCTCAGTTTATCAAGACACCGCATATTTTCAAAAGCGCTCCGACGTTTTCGGAGACGTCTGTTACCCACTAGCTCGATAGCGAGCCGGGGGCTAGGCTCACTAGCGCCGTGAGAATACCGGACTCCCGGCAAATCGTTTTCAAACCCACCGCCGTCTTTCGCTACTCGGGTTAAACATGATATATGAGTCACTTAGATAACTTAAACATGTTATTGTTTGGCTTTTTTCAGTATTTTATTTGTTCCTGAGTAAATCGCTTTGGCTGATATTAAAGTTTTTACACAGCTGAATAAACGTCAAGCAGACAGCTGATTATCAGAAGTGTGAGATGCTCCAGAATTTACTCCGGTGTCCTGTTATATTTTAGATAGCAAGGAGTTTATTAAACTTCACCGAAACAATCTGCAAATTTCATTAAAATTTAATAAACTATCATCTTGTCTTTATTTTTAGTTAGCACATACTTTAAACACTTAAAGCTGTCAGCTAATGATAGTTATATAAGAGCAGATGCTGCTGGTGCAATAAGCTGTAGTTTTACATCCAATGGATGATGATCCGATTAGACGACTAGTCGCAAAAATAATCGGTGACTAGTCGACTATCTAATTGTTTGTGGCAGCCCTAATCATTTTGACTTAAATCCGTAAAATCAGAGCCTCAGGATCAGCCCTGTTATGACGTACTTCCTGCCAGCTCTTATTCATTGAATTATTTATTTAGATTTATTCCAGATTAAATAAACTGGAGGTGTGTTTACGGGAGGTTAAGGTCGCGGCATCAGGGGATGTGAAGATGATCGAAGGGTTCATCTCAGCGAGTTTTCATGTTTCCAGGATTTCTACGTCACCAGAGATGGGCGCCGGGCACACCTGGACGATCCTCTGGAGCATGGAGCCGTCTATCATCTGGAGCTCCGCCTCCTTGGAGGGAAAGGAGGTCAGTAAACGGAAAGTAGCTTCCAGTTTTCCTGCTGCAGAAGAGCTGAAGGAAACTTGTGAAATGTGTTTTAGGGTTCGGTTCAATGCTGCGCGCGCTCGGCGCTCAGATTGAAAAGACGACCAATCGAGAGGCCTGCAGGGACCTCAGTGGGCGGAGACTCAGAGACGTCAACCACGAGAAAGAGTGAGACAAACACACAGGAGCTGAAATGTTTAGATCAGACAGGAAGTGTTATTACTCTGTAGTCTTTAAAGTAGGGCTGGGTTTTGATTATCGATTAAAATAAATTCTAGCATGGATAACGTAAAATCGATTCATTAAAATCCTGAATCGATTTTTTAATAAAAATTTATTTTGCCTGAAACGCCAGAATCTCAGGTTAAACCTCACAAAACTTCAACAACCACCAAACGGCTAAAACAGAGGCTAAACTCAAAGTGCGGACCCGCCGACGGGTCAGAATTAGGGAGATGTCGCCTTTCTCACCCGGCGGCACGGACACGGTCGGGGCTGAAAGCCGACAGCTCGCTGATGCTGATGTTTCGGCGGCTCCGCGCTTTGTGTTTACGCCCTTTTTGCACAGATTCTGAAGCTGCAGGTTTTTATCTCTCCAAACAATATAGACCGAACCAGCAGGAAAGAAGATCCAAACTAAGCTTCACATAAACATCGTCATGGATTCACTCTGACTTTTGTTGTTTTGCTTCCACCACGATGCACAGCTCTCTCTCTCTCTCTCTCTCTCTCTCTCTCAACAACAGTTTCCCATCTAAAAATCAGTTTTCTTCATTATTCGCTTGCACACAAGTCTACAGCTGTTTACAGCGCTGTCGGACGCTGTTTTTTTTTTTTGTTTTTTGTTTTTTTTTTCCTTTTACTTACTTTTGAAAACAAAGCCTCATTTCTGCTGTTCAATGATGAACATATTTAAACTTTTTAAAATTACGCAACATTGCAAAACTCTCAGCTGTGTCTCTAATCAAACCTCTGTAACTTTGCTCTGCTTCACTTCAGCAGCATCAGGTCATGTTCACATGTTGATTAATGGTTTTCTTTCGTTTTTGATCTACTGCAGAATATTTTTATAAAATTCCTCAGTTACTTTGACACAAAGGCATCTGCTGTGATGCTCACAAGCTTTCTTTTTGTAGATATAAACATATGGAAATGTACTGATGCATCATCTGAATTATAATATTTCTGACTGTCTGAGGCAAAATTTCCCCGATTCAAATCGTGGATCGAATCGATTCGGGACCTTGTGAATCTGAATTGAATCAGTTCTAGAAATCAGTGACGATACCCGGCCCTACTTTAAAGGTCTTCCAGTAAAATCTGTGGTAAATGTAATGAAAGTCTCACCAGCAGGTGGCAGCGTTCAGCCAGAAGGCTCAATAACGTCTGTTTGCACGTTTTAGTTTCCCCACCTCAGCGTGGAGACACCTGTGCAAACACCTCTCCTGTCACACTTTGCTCCGCCCCCTGCTTCCTGCTCTGGTTTGCTGTCACGTTGGCAGTAAACGTATTGAGATGTTTGGAGCCAGTTTAACAGATTTGATGATGATGATGATAATAATAATAATAATAATAATAATAATAATATGGCTGCACTTAAAACATGATGAGAACAGAAACGCTTTGAATGTTATTTATACAGCAGTGTCCAAGGTGTTGTCCGGGTGAGCGCACTTAAATTTCAAGTGTCTGAAAACGAGGTTTAAAACACCAGAAAAACTCTGAAAGGTGAATTTTCTACAGTTGATGTAAAATATTCAGGTTAATTATTGATGATGATTCACCTCAAACATCTGCTCTGCAGCAGCTGCTGCTGTAAGATCAAAGCACTGTGATGTTGGGCCAGCAACACAGCTGTCAAACAATCTATCCCACCGTCGAGGTCACTTCCTCCTGCAGTTTGTGGGTAGAGTCTGATTGTGAGCGGCCGGTGCTCACTGCAGTGACATGTCTGTTCTTCTGTGGTGCGGCAGGATGGCAGACTGGCTGAAGAAGCAAGCGGAGCGCGAGGCAGAGAAGGAGCAGCGGCGTCTGGAGCGCTTGCAGAGGAAGCTCAATGAGCCCAAACACCAGTTCACCGACGCAGAGTACCAGCAGCAGTGCCACGACCTGTCCGAGCGACTCGAGGACTCGGTGCTCAGAGGTTGGCCGCGCTGCACAGCTCGCATGGTGAGAGCGCGAGGTCGCACGTGTTTGACGCCAGGTGTGTTTCCTGTTGCAGGTCTGCAGGCTTCCTCCAGCAGCCAGGTGAAGGTGGACGACATGTGCGGCGCCAAGAGGCTGAACTGTGATCAGAGTGAGCAGCCTGCGAAGAAGAAGACGAAGACAGCAGGAGGAGGGGGGTGCTTCTGGTGAGTCGTTAATGACAGGAAGAGTTGAACATGGCAGCTGTTACGCGATCACTCAGACAGGGAACGACAAGCACGCCGGCGGCGGCTCTGAGCTACAGCGAGCTTCTGAAAGGCAAATTATTCTCAATTATTGTCCTTGTCGAGATGGCAGGTCGTTCGCTGTGCGAGCAACATCACACCCTGACAAATAAAAACATGAGGTCAGCAGCCAGGGAGGTTCTGATTGGCTGAAACCAGTTGAATCCTGTGAGGTCACGCTTGGTGAAAAACAGTTAAGTGGGGTATCAGTGATTTCTGGTGAATCCATCAACTCAGCGGGCACTGTGATGTCAACAGGTTTCCTGGCGCCCGCTGACATCACAGCGTCTTTTATCAGCAGCTCCAGTGACCTCACCGACCACCAGCACAGATTCTTGTGTTCTGAGTTCAGCTGAAGCGCTCGCAGCTCGTCTCTGATGGTCAGCGTCCGTTTATGTGAGCTTCTGTCGGCTGTATTTGGTTGGAACTGCATCGTCTGTTACCTAGCAACAAAATGTGGGAAGCTGAGAAGGTTCAGAGTGAAACTGACTGATCATGCTTGTGCTCACAGGACGGGGCTGGAGGAGATGGACGAGCTGATGAGCTCAGATGATGACGAGGCCCCGTCCACATCCAGCGGTGAAACTGCTGCTGCCGTCGTTACCATGACAACACGAAGAGAGGCAGAGGAGGGTAGCAGGTAAAGCCCAAAGAGCGCCAGGGACCAGATCCACCGTCATTTAACGATGTCTGAAAGAGTCTTCTTTCATCCTCAAACAGTGGAAGCACCAGAACCACACAGATCCCCAAGGAGACCTCCAGGGACCAGACTGAGACACCGTCAGAGGACCGGGACCCTGAGGAGACCTCCACGGACCAGACTGGGACACCGTCAGAGGACCAGGACCCTGAGGAGACCTCCAGGGACCAGACTGAGACGGTTTCAGAGGACCGGGACCCTGAGGAGACCTCCAGAGACCAGACTGGGACACCGTCAGAGGACC
>NW_005187626.1:659231-665521 GCF_000239375.1 Pundamilia nyererei | reverse complement strand
AACTCCATAATTAACCTCAGTGTGTGAAGAGGACTCTCCATTTACATGCACAAACTGGAGTCTATTAGATAGATATGATACAAACCACTGCAGTATGTTCGAGCAGTCAAATGTTGCGATCATTAACTCTTGTTGTTCTTCAGCAGCTGGATTTGCTCTCGGCGGCGTCTGTCGAGCAGCTGGAGTCTCTGGGTTTGGACGTCTTGAAAAAAGAACTGATGTCTCGTGGGTTGAAGTGTGGGGGAACGCTGTCGGAGCGCGCTGCTCGACTCTTCGCCATCAGAGGACTGAGTGCAGATGAGATCGACCCGCTGCTGCTCGCCAAACCGACAAAGCCCAAGAAGAAGAAATGAGATGGAACGCTGAAAGCGGAGTGTTCAGCGTTCCGTTGGGTGCGAGAATATTAATCACAAACAACATTTACTCTTTCCTGATGAACTTCCTGATTGGTTCAGACAATCACACGTATATTTTATTAGAGGTTCTGTCCAGTCAGAAAGCAGGATGTTCACACACGTCTGTGCTTCAGTTTGAATTTAACCACTTCCTGTTCAGTTTTCAATAAACGTCTGAAACTAAACATCAGGTTCATCTGTGTCTGAGAGTCTGTGATAGAAGCGCTGCGCAGCAGTGCATGATGGGAGTTCAGAAGCCGGGGTCCCAGGAAGTGACCTGCGGCGCCGCCACCTCCTCAAAGCACACGACGATATCACCGGCTCTGAAGTCGACGTCGCCGTCAGCCAATAGGCCGCACTCCATGCCCGCCCTCACCGTCTGCATGTCATCTTTGTGGTGCCTCATTGCTGCCAGAGAACCTGCGGGAACATCAGGAGAACGTTAGAACAACACGGTCCAGTCCTGCTGCTTGACCCCAGCTCCGGTCTCACTCACCCTCCCACACGGTGTCCCGGCCTCGGATCAACCTGAACCTGAACCGTCGGTCCAGCTGACCTTTCTGAACCCGACAGCCGGCCACGGCAACCTTTTTCTTTCCCACGGTGACGTCAAAGATGGCGACGACCGACGCCTCACCTGCACCGGGGGGGAACAGGTTATGTGTGACTGACCTCACAGGTTCATCTTCCTCTGACATGTGACCTAAGGGGGTGTGGCTAGAAACAAAATGAACATATGCAGATCTTGCCTCTGCTCTGCACTCTGAGCGTGCTCACATTGCTTCTGTTTTCCTCAATAAATGACCTCTGAGCATCACGTGCTCCAATCAGATGATGATGATTTAAAACAACGGTAGAAGCGTCAGATGGAGACGCGTTTACCTGGTGGCCGTAAGGCGGTAAAATTAAGATTAACATTTCAGCTGATGCTACCTGTTGCCATGGTGATTTAGCAGGGATGAAACGCTGACTTTGATCTCACTGATACCCCTCCACTCCACCTGAGCTCAGCTGTGGTCACATGACCGTGTGGTGCCGACTCACCTGTGATGTTCTCTGAGACGAGTGGTGGCAGTTTGGCGCTGAGCTCCTCCTTCAGCTGATCTACCAGCTTGTAGATGACGCTGTGCAGGCGCAGCGGGATGCCTTTCCTCGCTGCCAGCTGCTCGATGCCACGGTTCGCCGCCACGTTAAAGCCATAGATGGAGCCTGATGGCGAGACGCAGCCAGTCAGGACAGTCCACACGATGTTTGAAGGTGGAGCAGGAGATTTATTATTTATTTTAAACTCAGGTACCCTGTGATGCATTCATAGACACTCTGTAAGAAGGCGTTCTCTGCTCTCAGCTTTAATCCCATCATGAAATCACACTAAACCAGCCTGCGGTCAGAAGAATCTGCTGCACACAAAATGAATAAAAACATCTGGAATGGCGTCCTTTGCTCGTACCTCCAAACATTTCGGCCACGTTGACGTCGTTCTCAGAGATGTCTCCTATGCCGAAATGGACCACCTCGAGCTCGCACTGCTGCTGAGCGTCGTAGCTGTCCAGGATGTTCAGGATGGCCTCCACCGAGCCATCCACGTCACCTGGGTCAACGGTTGTTCAGTTAGAGTGACATCACAGTGGGCGGAGCCTGTTTGAAGCTGGCTCAGTGCGTACCTTTGACGATGAGCGGCAGGCTGAGCTGGTCGCTTTGCATCCTCTCGCTGGGCCTCGTGGCGAAGCGGGTCTTGTTGGCCCGGTAAAGCGCCACCTTCCTCTGCCTCCAGCTCAGGTGGGACAGCCCCTCCCTCTCCCTGCGGTACTCCTCCAGGTGGAGCTTCTGCTTCTGCTCGATCGCGCTCTGCTCCTCCTGCAGTTTCCGCTGCTCCTCATCGTGACTTCTCCACTCCACCACCTCCCGCGCTCGCTGCTGCAGGAGCCAAAGGAGGAAAGCTTTTATTGTGGAAGGGACTGACAGGAAATGGTCATCTCTGACTCACGAAGGAAACCAACGACCAACAATCCAGTCTGGATTTTTATTTAAATTTCCCAAAATTTAAAACCAGAGCAAAAAAACAACGAAGAGCAAAGTTTGCAAAGAGGAGGCAGAAAACAAACATCGCAGCAAAATGTTCTGAAGAGATTTTTAACGCAAACTTAATATTTCTCCTTTTTTCCATTCTTGTAGGCGAAGCATCAGCTGAGATGAACACAACCTCTGTCGATTTATTGTTTAATAAAACATTTATTCTATTTCATGTGAAGTGATTTCATTTGGGCGGAGCCTGTTTATATCCCACTCACCTCAGACTCCACCTCCAGGATGGTCTCTCCAGCTGACGGCAGCTCCTTCCAGCCAACCACCTCCACCACAGTACTCGGCCCCGCCTCCCTCACAGCACAGCCGTTCTCATCAAACAGGAAGCGAACTTTAGCCCAGGATTTCCCAGCAACCAACACGCAGCCTCTCTTTAGCGTCCCCCGCTGGACGATGGCTGTCGTGACCGGGCTGGGAAGACCAAACTGGTCACACTGGGCCTGTTTGACTCTTTCATGTTTCCAGTAAACCAGAGTTAGCACTGTGAAGGACTTACCCTTTGCCTTTGTCGGTCCTGCTCTCGATGACGAGTCCCTCCACGGGGCCGGTAGGCTCCGCCTTTAGCTCCAACACCTCTGCCAAAGCTACTGTGGCCTCAGCGAGAGCCAGAAGGTTATCACCCTGACAACATCATCAATGACATCATTGGTCTACAGCAACAACAGGTCGACTGTAATGATCTCATATTTTAAGGAAGCCATATTAACTGCTTTCATTACTTTACCGTTAACCTGTCTGTTGTACTAACTGACCAATAGGAATGTTCTTTGTGCATTGCATTGTGGGAAAACAACGTGATGTGTTGTTTGATTGATGAGTTCACCTTCAGAGCAGAGATGTGAATCGCCTGAACGTCTCCCCCGAACTCCTCGCAAACAATGTCGTGAGCGAGCAGCTCCTGCTTCACCCTCTGAGGGTCGGCGTGAGGCTTGTCACACTTATTCACCGCCACAATCACGGGGACTGAAACACGGACGAACAGTAGAATCAGCAGTAGAAGAGCATAAAAACAAAATGAATAGAAATCCAGTAAAAGCAGTAGAAACGGGGCGAAGCTTCGCTCTGAGCCCTCGGCTGCGACTGTCAGGTGGAGCTCCCACCTTTGGCTCTCCTGGCATGCTCGATGGACTCCACCGTCTGGTTCATGACGCCATCATCAGCTGCCACCACCAGAACGATGATGTCGGTGGCGTTGGCTCCACGGGCTCTCATGGAGGAGAAGGCGGCGTGGCCCGGAGTGTCGAGGAAGGTGATCTTCTCACCTGTCGGCAGCTGGACTGGAAGAAAAGATCCGAGAGCGGGAACGAAGCTTCAGGAAAAAGTTTACTGTCTGTAAACGAGCACAAACCTGCAAACGCTGCTTATTAAAACAACATTCAATAATCGATCAGCAGAGTCTGGTGACAGATTTTATGATTTAATTACATTTTCTTCTGTTTGCTCTTAAAGTTTGTCTTTAAAAAAAATCTTGTTTCGTTTCCTGTCGTTGGGTGTTTTTAAATAAAGTTTAGAGCGTGCTGTTACCCAGGAAAGCCCCGATGTGCTGCGTGATGCCTCCGGCCTCTGTGGAGACGATTTGGCTCTTCCTCAGGCTGTCCAGCAGCGTCGTCTTACCGTGGTCCACGTGACCCATGATGGTGACCACCGGGGGCCGTGGCACCAGGAGGGTGGGATCAGCAGGCGGTCTGTGAAGGTTGTAGGTAACGGAGAACCTTATTTTGTTACAAACCACTGAGACGAGTTACATACACGTGATCAGAGACTTCTTGTCACCTCCTGCAGGCGTCCCTGTTGGGTCGCTCTCTGCTCGCGCTCAGTTTGGCCCATCTGAACTTCATCCCTGACTGTGTCACCACCTCTTTAATCCATCGTTCCTCCAGAACCGTGTCCTTTTCCAGAGAGTCCAGATGCACCGATGTGTTCAGCAGAGCCTCCAGCACGTGGTCTGAGATTCAAATAGACCTTTATTTAAAACAGCTTCCAGCCACAGACCGTTTAAAACATCGACGTCGTTCCAGGGTCGGACAAGTAGGCGCACGAGGAGGAGCCTTAAACCGGCATTCTGTCTAACTGTCTGTCATCATCCTTACCGAAGTCTCTGTTCATGGCTTCAGCGAGTGCAGCCACCGTCATCCCCTGTCGGATCTCAACTTCCTGTTTGTCCACTTTGGGTTTGACCTTCTGGGTCTTCTGCTCTTTCTTCTGACCTTTGACCTGCAGTTAAAAATTACCTATATTATGACATGCTTCATTTTTTTCACTAAAATGTTATTTGTACAGACGAAGGAACTGTAATGCTGCGTCTTTGTTAATGAACATCATCAGGAGGAAGAAACTCACATGTTTGAAGGCGAACTTCCTGTTCGGTTGGCAGGTGAGGAGAGAGTCGGCGCTCCCGGCACGGCAGAATACGGCCGGAAACGGGAAGTTACTGAACAGAGCTGGGTCTGCGTGCACCAGCCGCCGGGTACCCCGTATCACCGAAGACATCACACTCATAGCTGCAGAGGGACAGGTGAGCCTAACGTGCGAGAGAGCAAACATCTGCAGGTAAAACGTCATCATCATCATCATCGGGAGGCGGTCTCACTGAGTGGGCGGGGCCAGCCATCGATCCTTTCACTCAGGAGTGTGTCTGTTCCTCTCTGTCGGCCTCACAGCCCACAAACTCTGCAGGTAATATACCCGCACACATCCTGACAAGCAGCAGCCAATCAGGCGAGTGTCTGACACACACTGTTTGGGGTATATACAGTTCTATATCTAATATCCTCAGCTGACAGTTTTAAAATACCCACCCTCCACGTGTGGTTGTCCAGTCCTCTGCCTGAAGCAGCAGCATATGAAGTTTACATATTAAACATGGTGAGATGAAAGCTGGATGCAGGTGGTGGACTACATCTATGCCGAATTAACCCGAGTGCTCTAACACATCAGGAACACATGTTTACATTTTGTTCTAAAACATCTCGGCACCACAAATCGTAAAAATGTGTCTTTTGTAAATGAAGTTTGGAGCAGAGTTTACGGACTGACACCGGAGGACTCAGGAGGATAGGTTCGTTAATTCGGGCGCCGAATGTGAAAGTGAGACTTAAAAATTCAAACCGATAACGAAGAATCATCGATCCGTGAAAAACATGAAAACTAACAGCTGTTAAACAGCAGTGTTGGTGTAGCTCGGCTGAACTTCCGGCCTGCAGAGGAAGACGTTGATTAAAGAAACGTTTAATCAGAGCCGAACGTGAAAACTGAACCGAGCAGCTCACCTAAAGCCTCAGGTGTCGTTCGTTCACGTGACATTACCTCGCAGGGTTTCTGAGTGACGCTTGGCTCTGCCTGACGTCAAAACCGGAGGACTCTACGTCGGAACTACGGTCAACTCAACCCAGCAGCAGAGCGTCAGAGAAGGGAGCGTCACGGTACCTCAGCAACCCCGACATCCGCCTCCGGTCGTTCTGGTTTTCTCTCTTCGCGCTGTCCACTCAGCTCATCGTGAAAAAGTCCTGCGACAGGGAGCCGCCATGACAGCCAGCACACACACCGGAAGCACTTTGGCGTCTTCTGTTAGGTTTGCGTGTTGCTGCCCTCCACAGGTCAGGCAGGTGAACGGAGACAAGGATCAGGACAGCTGCAGACTCACATGTGTCTGCGTTACTATAATAAGACTAACTCACCTGGTGTGCTCTCAGTCAGTTATTCAGGTTATTGTACTCGGCCCTGAAAAGCTTAGAAATATGGTATCTAAGCAGATTCTTACTCTGGATGGCATTACCTTGGCCTCCAGTAACGCTGTGAGGAACCTTGGAG
>NW_005187626.1:655700-658530 GCF_000239375.1 Pundamilia nyererei | reverse complement strand
CAGATGAGAAACTGTTTCAGGTTGCTCTTGACAGAAGGTACAATTTACATTTATTTCAGCCATAAATTTGGACAAATATTGTTTGGTAGGGTAAAACTTAAGAATCAACTTAAAGGAAATCTCTTTAATTTTGTTTGTTAAGAAAAACCTTTGTGGTAAAGTCCAAACTTTTTTCCATTCAATATCTGTTACAAAATTGGCCCAATAAAATATGGCTGATGGAACAGAGACCATTGCATCCTGAAAGAGAGATCTTATTTTGGTATTTATAGACTTATGAGAGGAAAAGCAAACATTGCCAGGAGAAGAATGTAACACATCCGGGGGAGTGACCTGTAGTGGAGCACTGTGGGAGCATCTGTGTAACATGGACAGACCAGATGGGATGGCATCGAACACTATTGAGAATTCTTTAGGCGTTATCGGTACATCTCCTGAGGAACTCAGTCATTATAAAAGAGTCCATCTTCTCTAAATAACTGACTAACCAAGATTATTCCATTATTAAACCAGTTATTTTAAAAAAGAGTTTTATTTTTATAAATAATATTGCAGTTATTCCAAATAAAACCGTTTTGTGGAGAGAAATTGTGTTTGTAAATCAGCGCCCATGCCAAAAGAATTTGTTCATGAAAGTGAGAAAGTTTCAGTGGTATCTTTGGAATACTGTAACTGCAGAGCAGCAGGACGTTAAGGCGCCTACATTAGAGAACACATGATGTGAGATAAAGTTCCAGATAGAAGTGGGATTCTTTAAATACTTTTTAATCCACTTTATTTTAAAGGTGTTGTTAAGAGCACCGAAATCAATAAAATTTATGCCTCCTTTATCATATGAATTTAAAGCTACTGATTTACGTAAGTAGTGAGTTTTATTTTTCCATAAAAAATTGTATAATAATTTGTTAATTGACTTACAGGTTGTATTATCAACATGTAGTGACTGGGCAGCATAGGTTAGACGGGAGATACCTTCAGCCTTCGATAGCAGAACTCTACCCTTCAATGACAGGTCTCGCTGTAGCCAATGATTAAAGGTTTTTTGGGATTTATCTATAATAGGAATGAAGTTTGTGGAGCATCTGGATTGCTCATTTTTTATTATTTGAATTCCAAGGTATCTTACAGAGTTTCTTACAGGTATTCCATGAATTGAAGTTGCTAAACAACTTTTAACTGGTAAAAGTTCACATTTATGCAGGTTGAGTGAAAGTCCGGAGGCTTTAGAGAATGGCTGTATATTGTTAATGGCCACTGAAACTTGCGAGGCGTCTCTGAAGAAGAGAGCTGTAACGTCTGCCAGCTGACTTATGAGTATTTCTCTGTTAGCAATGACCAGGCCTTTTAAAGAACTGAGTTTAATGTGCGAATTAAGGAGTTGCACAGAAAGAAGGAATAAATATACGGATAGGGGGCAACCCTGCCTCACTCCACGCTTTAGAGAAAATCTTGGGGAAGTACCAGTGGCAAGCTCTATGGAGCTGTTACTATTGGAATACAGTGTCCGAACGGCATTACAGAAGGACTGACCAAACCCAAATTTATTTAAAGCAGTAAAAATAAACTCATGCTCTAAGGAGTCGAACGCCTTGTAGAAATCTAAAAAAAGAATAAGACTATCATCCTGTACAAGTTCTGGGTAATCTCTTATGTCTAGAATTAATCTTATGTTGTTTGAGATATGACGATTCTGCATGAAACCAGACTGACTCTCATCAATAACTTTATCTAATACAGGTTTCATTCTATTAGCCAGAATTTGTGCCAATATCTTATAATCATTATTCAGTAAAGAGATTGGTCGCCAATTGTCTAAGAGCAAAGGATCCTTTCCTGGTTTTGGAATGAGGGTGATCAAACCTTGACATAAAGTGGGAGGGAGTGCACCTCTATCCATACTTTCCTTAAAGACTTCTAAAAGAAGCCTTCAGCTAATCCAAAATGCTGCAGCAAGAGTCCTGACAGGTCCTGATGACCTTTGATCCCTCTGTGTGGGGTTCCAAGAAAAGTGTTTTTTTATTATCAGACAAACAGCAGAGAGAAGACAGCGCCACCATGTGGATGTAAATATTTATTTTCTACCTTAATAAATACATTTTCTTCATTTCTATTTGTTCTCTTTTGAGGTAGAATTCTTTTACTTTTTAAATGAAGTTCCATACAAACTGTTTTCTACTTTTTCCCTTTTTAATAACTAGGATCAAACACAGATCCATTTTCCTCTTTTTTATCTTCATCATCATCATCTTCTGACAGGACACCACGACAGTCTGATAGCACCACCGTTATAAATAAAGTTGTATCAAATGTTTGGTCAGAGTTTGTGAGAAAGGCACATCCCGACAAACCAGACACAGCTACACGGGTCACAGCAACACGCCACAACAGCAGGAAACACGTCCTCACATTAACTGTACAGCAAGAGGTGAACTCGGGTCAGAGTTCAGACCGAGGAGTCGGGGGAGCAGCATCAGAGGAGAAGAGGAGGAGACTCTTGTGAACCCAACAGGACTGCAGAGACCTCACTGACACTTCCACACAAACAGGCTGCAGAGAGAAGACGAGAGACAGACAGCAATCAGTAACAACCAGCCAGTCTCCAACCTTCCTTTCAGAGTAGGAGTGTGAAACAACAAGCAGACCATCTGCAGACGAATGGCTTATTGGAAGAGTTTCAGTCAGGTTTCAGAGCTCATCACAGTCTGGATTCAGGAGACACTATCTCTACTTTTAAGATTCAAACTTTCCTTTTTGCTAAAGCATATAGTTAGGGCTGGACCAGGTGACCCTGAATCCTCCCTTAGTGATGCTGCAATAGACGTAGGCTGCC
>NW_005187626.1:642616-644781 GCF_000239375.1 Pundamilia nyererei | reverse complement strand
CTACTTATTCCTGCGTCTTTTGTGATCTTACAAAGCTTCAAACGACGCGTCGACTATTAAATCAGTCGTCGACGATTTTGATAGTCGACGTAATCGTGACTAGTCGACTAATCGTGGCAGCCCTACTGTTACAGCAGCTCATGACTGAATGAACACAGTGCAATAAAAGTAAATTTTTCCAAACACTCGAGTAGGTAGGGTTAGGGGTCACCACCTCAGCATCCAGTCAAGTTCTATAGAGCCTTGCTAATCACCCACTAATTGTATTCAGGTGTGATGCAGCAGGGACACATGGAATAGTTTCAGGACACCGCCCCTCGAGGAGTTTGAGACCCATACATGGTCTGAGGCATTCCCACTAACACTAACGTTAGCTAACATTAAGCACAGCAAATCAACTTTTCTGTCTCACCTGGTCCAGGTTGCCCAGGTGATCCTGTCTAGGATGGGCTGATCCGTGATCACCTTCCCTGAGGGAACTTCGTGCACCTGCCGGGTGTAGGTGCTTGTGGACACCTGTGAATAAATCAAGACATTGAAAACCAGCTCTCACCTGACAGAGCTCTGACCCACAAGGAAAAGGTCAGAGGTCACAACAACAGACCCATGTGTCATAACTCAGCACGTGTCTTCTTAACCTTTAACCTTTATTTAAGAAGGAAGTGAAAGTACCTGGATGTGTCTGCTGTCAGCAGAGAAGTCGATCTGGATGACACACCCGGGAATGTCCTTGCAGTAACCAATCCGATTAAGCGATGGCCCGAGAGAGAGGTCGTAGAAATCCACAGTGCTTTCAACTGAGCCCACCGCCAAGAACCGGTTATCTGGACTGAACCTGAACAAAGAGATCCAGAAACTGAAGTTAGTCCCAGAACTGTTAGAGGCTCCTGTTCGTGCTAATGTTCAAACCCACCGAATATCCTGGATGGCCACGCTGCGGTCTCTCTTCTTGCCCCAGACGGTGAGCGAGTTGACCAGCAGGACGATGAACTCCCCGTTCTCCATGCCAATGGAAACCATTTCTCCGTTGGGACTGTAGGACGTGCACTTGGCAGGATGGCCCAAACTCACCTTGTTCAGGAGTTTCTAAGACAGAAAGCAGGATTAAAGGAATACACCGTACCAGGTGAGGTCGGCAGCACACCACAGTTCAACCCCGTACCTTATCAGCCAGGTCCCATATTCGGATGGTCCCGTCATCGCTGGCGGAGATGAAGACGTCTTTGAAAGGGTGACTTGTCAAACCCCAGATCCCTCCCTGAGTGTGTCCGTTGATCATGGTGTTGGAGGCAGCGTTCTTTTCTCCAACCTCTATGATCTCCCCATCCTTGGTTCCCACCAGGATTTTACCCTGTCAGAGAGTTGGAGGTTACTCTTCCTGTCACTGGAATCACAATAACATCAAGCACCACGGACCTTCCACTGTGTGTTCTTCACACCTTTCCTCTGCAGACAGATCGGACGCTCTCCACCGGTTGGCCGGTCTCCAGCTGAAAAGCTCGGCAGCGCTTCATCTCCTGGTCCCAAAGCTTCACAGCACCACCCTCTTTGGTCCTGATGAACAGCAGCAGACAGCGGGATTTCATGTTTTTTATATACATCAAAGGAATCCAGAAGAAGGGTACATCCCTAAAATGGATCTGTCTGAACCCTCATCTTCACCTGGTGTAACCTTTAACCTTTAGCCATGCTTGTAGCCGGTCCACACGGTTTATAGCCGTGTTTCCCAACCACTGTGGTGCGGCAGATTATCTGATTCCACCTGTTTAGTACTCTAAATGACCGGCGTGAGTAACGGGCAGAACAATGGCATTCTCTTCCACTAGAGGGCAGTACAACTACCTGCTCTAATTCAATGGGTCTCCAACTGCCAGTAAAACAGAAGAAGTCGAAGAAGAAATTACATAATCCTCACGCTGTGAGACGATGCAGCGCATAATAGCAATAGATAAATATTTGAACAGAAACAGCAGTCAGTCTGACCGGGTCCTGGAGAAAACTCCGACCCAGATGAAGGCCAGAGCATGAGATGGGTCAGAAGAAAGCAAAAAAGGTAAACTGGGGATGTATGTCTGTGAAGGTTCTCAGTCATCCAGGTCATCGTAGTCAAAGGAGCTTGCAAAGAAAAGCGTCTGGACTTCTTTAAGTTGCTTGAAGACGTTTCA
>NW_005187626.1:637538-640708 GCF_000239375.1 Pundamilia nyererei | reverse complement strand
TGAAATATTTTTTTGCATACAGGTATAACAGAATAGCTTTAGTGTAGTTGTTGTTTTAAACTTGAGTATGAACTTATACAAAATGCAGCAAGATATTTAAAAAACAGTTTTGTTGATTAAAAAAAACACTCGGATTCATATCGGTATCGGCAGATATCCAAATTTATGATATCGTATCGGACATAAAAAATTGGTATCGTGCCATCTCTAGGCATCACCCACTGTGGCATCACCCACTGTGGCATCACCCACTGATTCCGGAAGCCATCGTTTAGAGCATGGATTTTATTATGAGCTAATGCTAGCGACTTTTGTTACCACAGACTATATGAAAGCATCAGTCAGACAAAGATTAGCAATGTCCAATCAATCACTGCGCACCAAACCTGGAGCTCCGCCTTCTTGGACCGTCTGTTAGTAAAAAAGTTCCAACAGCACAAACACGGTCCAGAGGTCCAGTTCAGGTGAAGCCTAGCAGACAGCTAGGAGCTACAACTACCTGTGTCACTATCCACATGTAATTCAAAGAGGCCACACCCCTAATAATGCAAACTTTAAATGACTGGTTGAATCTGGGACCATTTTTTTGTATTAACACCAAAAGCAGGTGGTAGGTCAGCATCTTCAGGAACTGCAGACTCACGGTCGCTCCTTCCCCCCAGTAACAATAAGGCCGTCCCTCAGAGTGGTGTACATGGTGAAGACGGGACCGCTGTGCGCCTTTGCCACCACGCGCACCAGGAAATGCTCCCGCCACACGTACACGTCTCCGTTGATGGCGCCAGTGAATGTCAGGTTGTTCTGAGTGAGACAAACAGCGATTTACCACAAGTCCGCAAACACCAGAGCGTTACATACAAAAGCAACGTCAGCGTTTCTTACGGCGCCGAACGCAACAGACAACATGGTCTGCATGCGGCCGTCCTCCACTGAGCCGATCACACCTTTCTTGTACATGAGCGAACCTCCAACCAGAGTCCAGAACTTGATGTGTTTGATTCCCACCGACACGAACTGGGTGTCAGAGTCCGGCCGGAACTCCACCACGAAGATCCGCTCAGTGTGGCCGCCCTTACTCGTCACCTTGGTGCCTGACGGACAGGTAAGAGGTCAAAGATCGCCCCATCTATGTCACATACTTTGTCTTGTTTGGTGTGGAACAGATGGTCCAAACAATAATGTTTCCCCCCCCGAGGCATCATTGATAACAACCTTAATCCTGAACCTCGAGTCATTAGGTAATCGTGGGGATCAGGAACAGTGTTACCTGTGTAACCCTCGATAGTGTCAGAGCACCAAGAGCTAATCTCTTACTCCTTCCAACAAACTGCCAGCAGTCAGAAGCTGAGAGCATCTCACAATCGTTCATCTGATGAAAGATGTTGGGTACCTTCCTGCCACCTCCACACTGTGATGGTGTGTTCAGGCTCCACCCCCACAGACAGCAGCAGCTTCCCTGTAGCGCTGAAGTTAACGTAGCCAACGCCTTTAGCGTGCGAACACCGCAGGATGGACAGTGTCTGCTTGGTCATGGCGTCCCACACGTGGATGGATGGGGCGAGGCCTGCAAGGAGAGACCAAACCGTAGAAACCACACAACTTCACAACCACAGAACCGAGGTAGGAAGTACCAGGACCTGAACATCCAAGGACCTGTGGACCACAGGACTGAAACACCAAACAACATGTGGGATCTACAGCTGAGCTCCTCAGCATTCTTCAAGGAACAGGAGAAAAAGGGAACCTCAGATCTACAGCATCGACAAACAAAGGAACAGATTTAGCAGGAAGTGGGGCAATGAAAGGAAACGAGCCAAGGAATGAAGGATGGTAAAGAGGCCAAGAAGAAAAGGATGAAGGACCTGAGGGAGTTATGGGAGCTGTGAAATGGAGACGCAGTGTCGTGGAACGAACTTGGATGGATGAATAGACCTTATCCCATTCAGGATCTTTGGGTACTTCCAGCGGCTGAGTTCGCATGCTGGGTCACGGAGCAACGCCATTCAGAGTGTGGAAATTCAAAATGGCTTCTTTCAAACGACCATCTCTTTATTAACACTTTCAGTCATGATCACATGACCGGTTCGCTCCCGAGGTCCCGGACCACCTCAGCTCGGCAGAGGAAACCTCAGAAGACCAGAGAGGAAGACGTGTTTTTAATCGCGTCCTCTCTGGAGAACAGAGAGAGGCTCAGGAACACGTGATCATGTGATCATGCCCCGACAGCGTCTGCATTAACACGACTGACCCGGAGATGTTTCTAAAGGATGGAAAGCAGCCTCTGAATCACAGCTTCAGCACACACGGCACAGACTGCACACAGAAACACCGACGTCATGCCCACACGAGGCTCTCGGCCGGGCTCCGAGTCTGCCTACTGCCATGCTCGTGCTAATGTGGAGACGCCTGAAAACACCGAGTTCAGCCACGCTGATGTTGCAGACGCTGAGAAAATAAGAGAAATGGATCCTCCAGCAGTGACTTCCTCCTTACTGAGCAGCCTTCAACGTGCTGCTAGATGACGGGTTAAAGATCTCTGAGAGTCGGACTGTGGTGCACGAACCCTCATTCAGACTGCACCTTCAAAAACAAAAAACTTTGGCCTTGACTGTCGGGCTTGCACCTCGTGTGATGTTGAGGTTCCTCACAAAACCTGTACATAAACCCGACGGCTCGGCAGACGCACGCCTGGCGTCCACGTTGATTTCCGTGTGAAACAATTCAAAAAATGTAAGACCTGATGCTCTCGGACGTTTCTGTGGCGTGGAGCGTTCAGCGTGACGTTCAGTGTTTTCATCTGAATCCACATCAGTGCAGACGAGTCGGGGGCGAGCTACGATCAGCGTCCTGACTCATGATACTCACCAGAGAGCTCCGCCTCTACACGCCGGGAGCGAATGACACCAACACGTTAATAAACTCAACCTGTGTCTGTGTGTGTCTGTGTGCGTGCGTGTGCGTGTGTCTGTGTGTGTGTGTCTGTGCGTGTGTGTGTCTGTGCGTGCGTGTGTGTGTGTCTTTGTCTGTGTCTGTGCGTGTGTGTGCGTGTGTGTGTCTGTGCGTGCGTGTGTGTGTGTCTTTGTCTGTGTGTCTGTGTTTGTGTGTGTGTGTGTGTGTGTGTGTGTGTGTGTGTGTGTGTGTGTGTGTGTGTGTGTGTGTGTGTGTGTGTG
>NW_005187626.1:626504-628072 GCF_000239375.1 Pundamilia nyererei | reverse complement strand
GATTTTGATAGTCGACGTAATCGTGACTAGTCGACTAATCGTGGCAGCCCTACATGTGGGACAGCCCCATGTGACCCCACCTACCTCGTTGAGCTGAGCGTGTCAGGTGAGTTCCAGGTAAAGAGGAAACGACGCCTACCTGAATGTTGCCAGAACTTGATGTGTTTCATGCCCACGGTCACCAGTTTGTCCATCCTGAAAGGATTGCTCTTCACCACGAAGATCTTGTCTTTATGACCCCTGCAGACACACGAGCTTTCAGCCGATCGGCTCAAACACGTGAAACGAGACGCAAACATTTCCCTCGGCAACCACTGCGAGAAACTGTGAGTTTACAAAAGCACGACCATCTTACGGCAGGACTAGCTGACTTAATCCAGGTGTGTTTACCTGGCCTTGGCTAGTCTTTCTCCTTTCTTCCAGTCCCAGATGATGATGGAGTGAAATTCATCGAATCCCACTGAGATCAAACTCTTCCCATCGGCTGAGAAGTACCAAGAGAGGAGTTACGTCAGAAAGCAGTGTGAAGGAAGGATTGGGAACAACAGCTGTTTCTACTTGAGCTAACCCACTGAGTTAGCGATAACAGGTGAGGGCTTAGGGATAGAAATATTGATGCCCGATGGCACGGCGTGCAGTCAGCTTACCTGTGAACTCCAGAGCACACACGCCCCTGCTGTGGTGTCCTTTGAGCAGCGACAGACACTTCAGGGTCTGGATGTCCCACACATGTATGGCTGGGTCTCTGCCCACCTGTACACAGGAACAGCCAATCAGAAACCGTCTCGGAAACGCGACGTGCTGCGATCGGCCGGGCATACCTGTGCCGAGGCCACGTAGTCTTTGAGCGGGTGGACGGCGAGGCTGAGGATGTCATCGTCGTGCCCGAGGTAAAACCTCTGGCTGTGCTGCAGCCGGTTGTAGACGACAGCGACGGCGGCCACGTGGTACACCACCTCTCCCGCCTGACTGTAGAACAGGTTGTTACGGCAGTCGAAGCCCCGGTACCTGCAGCAAACAGGAAGCAGCACAAACGGAGGTTTATTTACATTATTTACTCACGAGACCAGATCCATGTCTGATGTGGATAGTTTACCCGTGAACAAACTGCAGACGAAGCCCCTCCTCTGGAGCTTTTTGCCGCTTCAGGGAACCAATCAGCTTCTTCTTGAGTTGTGGCAGGTCCTCCTTATACACCTGCAGACAGAGACAGGTGAGTCAGACGGCTTTTTGACTGCAGGTGGGAGCGTTTGTGTCCCAGTCACCTGACGTTCGTAGCTGGTCTGAGCTTCCTGTTCGATGTCCGAGTCGAGCTCCGGCACATCTGACACGTCTGAGTCCGACTCGCCGCTGTTGGAGTCGGCGTAACCCTCTGAAGACACGGCACGGGTGAAAAATATGAGTCAGCGATAAGCAGAGGTGACGCTGAAAAACTAGTTCATGCATTTATTACTTCCAGGCTGGACGACTGTAATTCGTTATTATCAGGAAGTCCTAAAAACTCCCTGAAAAGCCTTCAGCTGATCCAAAATGCTGCAGCAAGAGTCCTGACAGGGACTAGAAAGAGA
>NW_005187626.1:623277-626123 GCF_000239375.1 Pundamilia nyererei | reverse complement strand
AGGCTGCCGGGGATTCCCATGATGCACTGGGTGTTTCTTCTACACTCTGTTTTTACAGGGCATTCTGTACTTTTGTCATGTGTGGCAATAAGTTAGCTCGAGTTTTCAAATGGAGAAGGTGCGAGGCGGGACAAGAACAGTGATTTGGATCATTATGAATAATCTGCAGCTGCAGGAGGAGACTGGATTTGGAGACCTGATTCTTACGGTGCGTTCACACCGAACGTGATAGAAGCGACCAAAAAGCGCCAGACGCCCCTGGCTGGTCGCGTGCACATTCGCACCTCGAAGCGTTTCCAAAGCAAACTGGTCGCACTTAATATGCAATAGTGAAGCGGAAATGTGGGCGGAAGTAATGCCAGATGGTATGTTTGCAAGATGGCAGCTGTCGATCTAGCGTTTGAAGAGAGGTTCTCCCTTCTCTATTTACTGTGGAGAGCAGAGCAGCGGCGTAATTGGACGTGATGGTTATCAAAACCAAACAAGCGCAGGAGACACGACACGGAGGAGATTTGTCAATCAGGCTGCAGAATGCAATGCGCATTGTTGAAAGTTGTACTGTGCAATAAAAAAACCTGCGAAAACGCGAGGCAGTGACGGATGAAGAGCGGGACCACGGTGTGCTGTTTATTAATAAACAAAAACATATATTCCTATATGACAACATGCACAAATTAACTGCCTACATTAATTCATTGTAAACAGGCAGCTGGTGTCATACAGCTCCGGGTGGTAGGCTACGGCGTTGATGAGCCTTTCTTCCATATTGAATGAAGAATGAAGGGCTTTGGCTGGACCTGCCCCTTTGAACCAGGTCAGAGCATCACGTCATCAGGCTCCTGATTGGAGTTCAGATTTTTCCAACTCGAGTGGTAGATGCGATAAGTGCGAATGCACAAAATGCAACACAAACTGCAGCGCGTGTTTTCCATCGCATCAGTCGCGCTAATTGTTTGCGCGAATCAGGCAGAAAAGCGTTTTCGCGACACCAATCTGCTTCTGAAGTTTCGCGGGAACCCCAGTCGTGCTTCATCGCGCTCCTCCATTGACCGTAAACCTGAAGCTCTGGTCGCTTCTGTCGTGTTCGGTGTGAACGCACCATTATGACCTGCAAAGACTTTAGGATGATAAAAGAGTCAAGCTCAGTTTGTTGATTTGGTTTAACTGCTGAAAAGTTTCTGGGAGGTCAGCGCCGTCATCATCTGCAACTAAAGGTAAGCTCTGCGTCACCTTGTAGGAGGGGCTCCAGAACACCGTTCATCACACCTTCGGGCAGGAACCTCCACTGGAAGACGGCGTGGTCGGCACCACCGGTGCTGATGACCCACTGCAGATCGCTGGACCAGCGAACGTTGGTCACATGGGCAGAGTGACCAATGTACTTCTTAAATTTGGCCCCTGTGTGATGTTAGAAACACAAGAATAAGAACGCACATCACTCCAGAAACATCCTCATCAAATCTATTCTGTCCCACGCCTGTAACTCCGGGTCTAGTGACTAAGACTCAGAATTAGGACGACCTCAGAGGTCCACCACTCAGCCGGACTCTGTGGATCTTCAGTAAAAATGTTATCGGCTTGCATCACTCGCCTTTCTTCAGGCAGGGGAACCTGAAGAGCTTGACGAGGCCAAGGTCATCGCCAGCCACCAGCACAGCGCTGCTGTAGTTGGCGTCCACGGAGTTTACGTTGGTGACGTTGGAGTATTTGATCCAGATGCCGTTCACCTCCGGCCCGACAACACCGGTCCACGTCATCCAGTGAATCCCTTTCGCCTCCTCTTTAGGAACCAGCTTTCCCGCTGCAGGACAGGGAAAGGAAGTAGGTAAGACCCACAAATCTGCACCATCAAGTCCCACAACTGGTCCCAGGTAAGGACAGGTGAGCTCCAATTAACCCTTGTGTTGTCTTTCGGACATTTCTGTCCTCTACAGAAATTTTGCTATCAAACATGGGGTTTTTAATCATCAAATGGTCTGACAGTAACAGTTATTCAGTACTATGCTATGCATGACTGGACTAAGTTTTAAGTAATTTGATTTATTTATGGATTTTGTATTAGATTTTATAACACCTGTGGTCCTCGGGGACAAACATGTCCCCAAATTACAAAGTGTTGCAAAGGGTCACATTTACACACCAAACATCTTTGATCTTGGATCACTGATGTGTGGGGTCGAGCAAAGGTCATAACCACAACAACACCAACAGGCAGCACAATGAGGAGGCAGGTGCTCTGCATTCCATTCAATTGTATTTTTACAACAGCATCAAGGTGCTTCATACTGTAAGGTAGACCCGACAATAATACATACACAGAAAGTATGCTCACAAGCCTCCACTGCACTGGAGGCTTGTGAATTCTGTTCTTGTTTATGACCTCAAAACGATTTTATGTACACGGTGTTAGGATAAATCTGTCAAATGTTTCAGTACGACTTTGCTGAGCTACGAAGCCGCACCGCTTGATGGATTGTCGGAGCATTACGGCTATCGTAGGCGGAGCCTGGCGGAGTGATACGTACTGTGCTTCAACATAATGTTACTGTACTGTGTGTGTTTAACCTCTTTTTAAGTTTTGTGGATATTATACATGGTTATGCTGAGGATATGTCGGCCAGTTTCCACTGGAAACGCCTTTTGGTTAAACTGTCAGCGAGGAATTTGCACCGTTACATTTTTATATAACTTTAATGCACTTAAAACAGCTGCTTGTTTAAGTGAAAATACACTGATGGGTTTTTTTGCACTAATAAAGTTGTGGACTTGTAAAGTATTTTGTCTCATGTCAATTATATCGTCAGTTATATCGTTATCGCAAATTTTCAAATGTATATCGTGACAGA
>NW_005187626.1:615233-616408 GCF_000239375.1 Pundamilia nyererei | reverse complement strand
GGTGGTGTAGGGTCCTAATTACTCCAAGTTTGTGTTCCAGAGGGTGATGGGAGTCAAAGAGGAGGTACTGGTCCGTGTGTGTGGGCTTCTGGTAAACTTGCCGTTCTCTTCAATGTGCACAGCGCAGTCCAGGAAAGGCAAACAGTCGTCCGCTGTGTCTTCCTGTTGAACTTTTTTATCCACAGCGTTAATGTGCGCAGTGAAGGATTCCACTTCTTGTAGGGCTGTGCGATATGACCAAAATCTCATATCCCGATATAAAACATCTATCGTCCGATAACGATATAAATCACAAAAAAATTTTATATTTTCTATAAATTCTGTGAATCTCGGGTAGGTGAAGTGTTTCCAGCTGGGCGTCGTGTAGCTGGAGTCGAGTGTTTTAACCGATGCATGAAACTATACATTTTTTAGACATAAGTTGTAACGGCGCCGTTTTCTTTGTGAGTATTTATTACACGGCGTGCTGCGGGGAAAAGCCTGTTCTAATGTTTGAGTCTAAGGTTTATTTTTTAGCACCTGACGGCTCTTTTTTACTTCTCATCCGTCAATAATACTTTTTCACGTGATTCTGTTTATTTTAAAAAAGTCTCAACAGGATCTTGAGCTTTATTGTGAAAGGTTTATGTGGAAAATAAACAAGCGGACATGCAATGGTTTTACCGTTGTTGTTGCTAACGACAACCCATAAAACCAGGCGCTTTGGGTGCCTTGAAACGCGCTATATAAATCCAATCCATTATTATTATTATTATTACATCAAAGGACACCATGGTTTCACCTGGATCCAGGGTAAGTTTCTGGACCTTGTCGGTGAAGTCGGTGGAGTTCTTGATGTGGTGTGGGTGTTCCCCACGAGAGGTGCTAGGATGGTAGCAAGATGTTTAGCAATGTTGTAAGTGGCTGAGTTTATGCTACTGACTATGGGTCTGAGTGGGACAGCTTCCTTGTGGAGCTTAGGAAGTCCGTAAATGCAGGGTATGGCATCCCCTGGGTAAAGGTGGTGATACGGGAGGCGGTCAATGATTTTGTCCTTTTCAAAGTCCTGAAGCTATAACTTTCTTTTTGTAGCTGCTTGTGGGGTCTCGCTTTAGGGCTTCGTAGGTATTGTTATCACTGAGAAGTGATCTTTGTGTGGTAATCTGTAGTGTTTAGGACCACGGTGCATCTTCCCT
>NW_005187626.1:602471-613959 GCF_000239375.1 Pundamilia nyererei | reverse complement strand
TGCCCTGCGACAGACTGGCGACCTGTCCAGGGTGTACCCCGCCTCTCGCCCTATGACAGCTGGGATAGGCTCCAGCGCCCCCCGCACCCTGAAAAGGATAAGCGAAAGCGAATGGATGGATGGATGAAATATTTTATTGTCTCGTTTTATTTTCGCTCAAAAACAAAGTGTACTTTATGTAAACAAGGTCTGGTGGCCCTAAAATGTCAAATGTTGGGTAAATTTTGTGTTAATGTCTTCAGTCAAACTGTAACGCTGAATTGATTGACAATTTATACTAATTTAAAACACGCTAAAATGAAGTGGGGACATTTTTGTCCCCTGAAGACCACAGCTGTGTGGAAACCGGGAGGACAAAACCAAGTCTCAGGTGTTCCTGTGTACCTGGCATCCTGTAGAAGAGCCGCTCCCCGGCACCGTCATTGGTCTGCAGGAAGCGGCTGTCGACCGACCAGTCCAGGTGGGTGATGAAGGAGGCGGAGCGGCTGCACTCGCCTACCTTCTTGTAGCGCTGTGCGACGGCATACACGTCCACCATCCCGTCATTGGACCCGACCGCCAGGAAAGAACCATCCGGAGAAAACTTCAGCTCGTGGATCACTTCCTTCCTGTCCTTGATGTGCACAACCTCTGTCATGTCCCTGCACAAACACACGCATTAGCACGCCTCACTAACCGGAGCACGGATGGTAAACCACCACCTTAGCCTTTTAACCCCGCCCATTTCTAAGAACCACAGCAACACACGCCAATTATGTTTAACCTGCTTAAAGACCGCTGTCACATAGCAGGAAGTGGTCTTTATCACAAAGAGGACCCGATCGTGATCAGTGGGGTCCATTACCTGTGACCGTTACCGCAGAGATTTAGGAAGTGCGAGGCCGCCAACAGTTTTCCACGTCAGCATTTGTTAACGCAGACGTCAGCTTCCCTGAGCTCGCTGGTCACAGATCTGCTTTAAGCTCCTGTTTAATTTGAGGCGATAACACACCTGTACATAATCTTATCGACAGGTAAGAGAGGTCACCTGACACGCAGCACCGTAAACGAGCCATCCTTCATGCCCAGAGCGAGCTGAGAACCGTCATTGTTGAAAGAAACGCTTCGAACGGACTCCTCCATGTTGCAGCGAGCCAGCAGAGTGTGGTCAGGAAGGCTCCAGAGCCTGAGACACAGGTGAGCAACAGGTTAGGAGGACACCAGGTGAGCGGGAGGGCGTGAGCGGTCTGCGGTGCAGTTGGACCGACCTCACGGAGCGGTCGTCACTCCCGGTGACGGCGACGGGCTGTTTGGGGTGCATGTCCAGCGCCCACAGCTCGCCCTCGCTGTGACCCTGCATCAGTAGAACTGGTTTGTCCCGGTCTCGGACCATCACCTCGAAGATTTCACTGTCCTGAGTCCCGGCCAGGATGCGGTCGGCCTTCCAGCACACGCTGCGGATCGACAGACCTGAGACAGGAAACAGGAAACTCTGGGACGGGCGCCACCAATCACAGAACTCACATTTAACAAGCACATTGCTGCGTCTCAGATCGACTACTGTAACACAAAAATCCATCAGTACGCTTCAACGTGTCGAGAGCTCTGCTGCCCGTGTTGTCACGAGGACATCACAGCACGCCTGTCCTGAAGCAGCTTCACTGCTCCCGGTCAAATCTGCCATTCATTTTAAATACTCCTCCATACATGTAAGGCATACATCTCTTTCTGTTCCTCTCGTCTCGACCCTGGAATTCCCCCTCGACACCACCCCACCTATTTAAGACCGCCTACTCCATATAAATCATCCATGATCTTTTTATCTGCTACGCTTATTATTGTGTACAGCTCACGTTTTTATGCCTGTTTTATTTGCTGTACCTGTGTGCTTGGGTGTTTTAAAGGCGCTTTTAAATAACATGTACTATTATTATTATTAATAATAAATGTGATCACATGTGATTTGGGAATCCGGCGTCTCTGCCAGAGCCAGGTGAGCAGCAGGTAAGACTCAGCCTGCTGTAGATTCACTTTCTGTGAAGCACTGACGACTTTTTTGCCGCTGTGGTTGATCAAATACAAAACCAAAGCAGAGGCGACCCTGAGCAGGTGGACCGCGGTGTGACCCCTGAGTGACCCCGGTGTGACAGAGGGGACCAGATCAGACCTTTGTAGCCCTGCTCCGCCTCCCTCAGGTCGATCTTTGTGATGGGTTTGAAGTCCACATCCCACAGTCTGATGCAGCCGTCTCGCCCTCCGGTGGCGAATCCTTCCTCACAGGCGTGCATGCTGAAGATCCCCGCCTGCAGAAGAACAACACATTTCCCATCAGCCCCTTCCCAGCACAGGTGCAGCTGTGGGTTAATCACCTGCTCGGGTTAGGTCGGCCATGTTTGATCCTCGCGTTACCTGGAGGAGAAAGCGTTTCCATCAGGGTGGATGCTGCTCTCGAGCTCCACCTGTTTTACAGGTAAAGCTGTGTGTGTGTGTGTGTACCCCGTGTGCAGCCTGTACGGTCCTCATCAGCGTGAGTCCTCGCCACACGTAAACGTCCCCGTTCAGAGCGCCGGAGTATGTGAGCTCGTCTTTGGCCGCAGAGACGCACAGGATGGTCTGCAGGTCGCCCGTTTTCCCAAAAATCCCTCGCTTCGGAGTCAGAGCGTTCCCACACAGAGTCCAAAACTACGCACACAGGAAACAGAGAGGGCGCAGATTAGCACAGGAAGTGGTGCCAGCCATGCTGGCGTGCTGAGTAGGTTATCGACGGCGAGCAGTAGAAGGACCATTTCAACCCCACACAGGACCGTGCAAAAGTCTTGAGCCCCCACACTTCTTTATCTGTCGCAGGAAAATAAGAATCAGTTTTTACAACTCAAACAAGCTGTGACCCTGAATCCTCCCTTAGTGACGCTGCAACAGGTGCAGGCTGCCGGGGATTCCCATGATGCACTGGGTGTTTCTTCTTCACTCACTATGTGTTACAGACCTCTCCGCACTGAATCATACCTGTTATTAATCTGTCTCTCTTCCACAGCATGTCTTTGTCCTGTCTTCCTTCTCTCACCCACCTGTGAGTCAACATCTGAACATTACCTGATGCTGCACAGAGTGAGGAGCAGCTCAAGAGTTTTGCACAGCTCTGTACGTGACAGAGGTGTGAGGTCGAAATCATCACCGGGTTTAAACGTCTCCTGTACTTTTCAGCCGCACATCGTCCGCTGCAGGCGGGATGATGTGCGGCTGATCCCAGCACCCGCAGCTGCCTGTGAACCCCTCCGTCATGTGACCACCCAGGTGCTGCCCCACCTTGATGTGCTTGACTCCGCAGCTGACCAGCCGGCCGGCCTGGAACGGATCCCAGCACACGTCGAAGATCTGTGGGAAAAGCGAGAGCGGCGTTACTCCTCAGGTACGCCTGCAGGTAAACGCGTGTGCGCCGGCACGTACTCTGTCCAAGTGTCCGGTGGCCGTGGCGAGGACACGTCCTCTTCTCCAGTCCCAGACGCACACCGTGTTCTTGGCATCCAGGCCGACTGAGGCCAGTCGCTATGGCAACAGAAACAAAGAGGGAACGTGATTGGACGATACCTTTACGATGAAACGTAAAGGTGACCCACTCGCCTTCGCCTCACTTCCTGTCACATCTCCTGGTCTGGCCGTGTGCGTTCACACTAAATGTAGAGCTCCTACTGACGAGCTCAGTGTTCGCAGTAATCTCTCAACAGTGGGTCAGTGTCATGTCACAGAGAGGCGCCAAAAGCCCCGCCCACTTGCTTGTGTTTGTTGATGAGGTGCAGCCAATGACAGGAAAGTTATCTTACAGCAGGAGGAGCTAAAGCAGCAGGTGTCAGACACAGGAGGATTATTCTGAAGCGCGACTCATACAAAGCTGCTGTAAAACTGCTGCTACTGATAAAGTTTTAATTCAAATTCAAAGATTTTATTTTTTTAATTGTTAAAACTTTAATCTGAGACGGGTGGTTAGAGTGTCGGTAACATCGTTACCTGTCCATCAGCATCGAAGGCGAGACAGGCCACTCCGTGGGTGTGCACGTCCCGCAGGATGGACACCGTCTGCATGGCGTACGTGTCCCAGATACAGATGTACGGGTCCTTCCCCACCTGACCTGTTGCCACCTGGATCTTATCAGGATGCATGGCCAGACTGAGAAAGGAAGAAGAAGAAGTCAGCAGTTCTGACACCGATCACAGCGACCGACGGCTGAGCTCGACTTCCTGTCTCCACACTGTGACCTCATCACTAGGGCTGACCTGGCAGCTGCTGATGAAGCTTTTAATCGTTCAGCGGCCACCCGGCCATCTGTGAAGGGGGGCGGACACGCAGCAGCACACACGTGTGTTCACCAACACGCCTCAGGGCTGGTGGAAGTAAGCACTTAATGCTGGTTTTTGTGATGGTTACAGACATGCAGTGGCTTTCTGTTTTTAAAGGTCCTCCAATCAGAGAGTCCCATTAAAACAGCTGAACTGGGTGTGAGCGCCCCCTGTCTGCAGAGCATCACAAACACTGAAGGAAACCTAAAAACAGACAGATTCCAAAGGAAGTTCTGAACTGCGTTAAAGCTGAAACAAAATGCTGAGCAGGAGGAAGTCAGGACGAATTTAAGCACACGGGTTTGACGTGTCGCTCCAGATCCAGTGAACACTGACAAAGTGCTGCAGGGCACGTAAACACAACAGCTGACACAACAGTTTTCTCCTGGACTCTGGAGATATTAAAGTTTCCACACTCACACGATGGCACTACCTGCAGCTTTGCCGTGGACTGTGGCAGATTCTCTTTTGTAAATTAACTCTAATCTTTATTTCAATCCTGAACCCGACTGCGCAGACCATCAAACATCTGTCAGCCCACGAGCAGACCCACATAATCCTCCGTTATATCACCAAGAATGAGCAAAATTCACAAAACAAGTTTCAGTTTGCGTCAGTCACGCCTAAAACCTGAGACCAGAAACCGTCTCTCAGGTGTTCACGGAGCTCACATATCAGCTCCTTTTCTCACAGACTTCTATATAAATTGGGCCAGAGGAGTCGCCCCCTGCTGGATGTTCAAGAGAATGCCATTCTAAGTATTTACGTCCAATTTCCATCCTCAGACTAGCTTCAGAAACCCTTTCCAGCTCCTCCAGAGGTACACCAAGATGTTCCCAAACCAGCCGAGATGCCGGGGATCTGCCCCGGGGCCTCCAGGTGACACACCTCCCCAGGAGGGTCCAGGTCAGACTCCTCTCTACTCTGAGCTCTACCTGAAACACCGAACCCTCACAGCATCTCTGAGCCTGAGCCTAGACACCTTCAGAGGGAGCTTGTGGTCACAGGTGAGCACAAGTACGTAGATCTAGCAGTAAACAGATCGCTTCACTTTCAATTCATCTGTCGACCTCCTGCTCCACCCTGCCCTCACTGTGAACATACTCTGGGAAACCTAAACTCGTCCTCCAGCCGATGACCAGGACCTCTGTGAGCAGGAGGTCAAGTGAGGGAGAACCGAAACGAGGTCCAGAAACCATCGAAGCCAAAATACTTCATCATCTGTATCCGCTTACAAATTCTGTCATCTCTGACAGAAATGAGACCAGAATCGTGAGGTGAACCCAACAGGCCCGATACCCCGCACTCCTGAAGCGCCCCTTATAGGACACCCTGCAGAATGCGGTCAAATCAGCTGGACAAACTGCTCAAGAAGTAAAGAGCTGTTCTGCAACCTGAGCGAGAACCACACCGGTCTTCTGAATCCGAGGTTCTAACTGAACATTCTCTAGACGTTGAATCCAGCGGCTGATGGACCGACCTTTAAATCCTAAAACCCGCCTGCATGGCGTCAGAGTTCACCAGCACCGTCACAGGGTTCCTCCTCACCTGATAATGTCATCGTTGTGTCCCAGGTAGAACTTCTGTGTGTGCTCTCTGGTGTTGAAGACCACGCCCACCCCGGCCACGAAGTACACCACATCTTTCCCAGCTGTGTAGTACAGGTTGTTTCGGCACTGGTGGCCCCGGTACCCGTGGATCCACTCCAGCCTCAGCTGGCAGCGCGGCGCTGTTTTATCTGACATGTCTGCTTAAACCCACAAACTCAAACATCCACAGAAAAACCGTCTCAGAGAAATGTATCTGCTGGAGCCGCTAACGCTGCCAGGAACTGCCGTCCATCCCTGTAGTCTCTTTGCCTACACTTCCCATGATTCCAGAGGCAGCTTTGGCACCGCTCACTAATGTGTCAGCAGGAAGGTTGTAAGGGTCTTCTTCTGCGCTTTTCACAGTAAAAATCCCGAGTGGAGTCAGCGCCGGGGCCAGAAACCTCTGACCGACACCTGAACACAACTGCTCACCTGAAGACTGGCTCAGGTGGATTTTATGATGATGGAAACCTGAACGACTGTGAATAAACTGAGTGCTGCTGAGATAAAATCAATGTTTGCTAAATTCAGACGACCTGAGACAAAATCACAGAATTTCAAAATCATAAAGACCAAATTCAGCTGATGAAAATTTAACAGTGAGTTTATGTGTTTTAACTAAATAAAAGGCGGCGGTCTAAACCCTGACGTTTCCAGCTTCCATGTCCGACCTCAGAGACACTCCCGGAAATGTAACTTCGAGCTGTTTGTGGGCGTTTTAATTCTGACCCGCAGCAGACAGACCGGATCGGGTCACCGTTAGCGGCTCCTCCCGGCCTCCGTCCGTCAGGCACAGATTTAAATCACAGCAAATCCTCCGCCGTCTGCGCCGATCCGCAGATTACTGCGCACATCTACCCGCGACCGTCCACACCCGCCCGCACCGGCGCTCCTGCTCGGGCACCGGTCACCAGCAGCCCTAAAACCGTGAAAAACGGCGACCCGAGAACGGAGCGCTAACGGGACCGCCGAAAGCATCAAGCCGGAAACCGTGAAACCCCGTGCTTCCCGCGGTCACCTTCAAAATAAAAGCACCAGATACAAAGCATCGCATTTATCGTTCATTCATAGCAGGATTGGAGCAAACACGAGCTCTTCTCTCCGTTTGTGACTAAGAGACACAAAAATAACGAATAACGCCTGAGAGGTCATCACGTCACACATATGCTTCAGCTTCTTATCTCACGATGAGGCTTACATCTTTTTTAAAAGCCTTTCATTTATTTACGCCCTCATTCACTTCACCTTTAGTATAGCTTAAATATGTAATGTGTCTTTGTGACGTTTACAGTCAGACGTCATCAGATGCTGAGAGGAAGTCAGACTAATCTGAAAGGGTTTTTCCAGCTCAGCAAAAATAAAAGGAAGCTAGTTTCTCCTGACGGCCTTCATGTGGTTCAATACACGCAATGACCCAACAGCAACCAGTCCTCCAACCAGCAGCTCCCAGACTATGGACAACCTTGTCTGGTCTGAGGTCACCTGGAGGTCACCACCTGAAACTTGGTCAGCAGCGTGCGCATGCAGCCGATGTGCATCTGCAGGTGCGAGTCCAATCACGTGACTGCAGCTCATGCAGGAGTCTGGTTCAGATTCTGCAGCAGTTCTGCAGCCCTCGACAGGGGGGCGTGCACACATCAGCACCTTTTAAAAAAAAAAATCTCACAGTTTCATCCAGTTATGAATTTGACATGTTTATTCACAACATAAAGACTTTTATTTTTTAATCTTTTATTTCTGAAAAAACCTTTACCTGCACAGACATCTAAATGTTTGTAGGAAAACACAGCTGTACTCTAAACTCAGTGTGAACCCGCGCTCACAGGTGTGCTGAGGATTAAGGTCCGCAGTTTTCTGCACGCAGGCGCAGTGAGTAGTGACCTGCTCTTCCCTGTTTTTCTCCGTGATGAACAAACACCTCTGAGCTCTCTGCACGCTTTCTAAACACTTCTCTACCCTAAAACAGTTTGCGCATGCGCAGGACGGTAGTAAATCTGACGCTTAATCCGATTTTTTTTCCCAGAATCCTCCGTTTTCTTTTGAAGGTCACAGCTTCCGGTTTCCCTCGCGGACACCTCTGCGAGCTTCCCGCCTCTGAGCAGGTACGGTCTGATTCAGCGTACAGCCGCAGTGCATGCTGGGGGTAGTGTTTTTAACGAGCAGCTCACTGCATCCATGCCACGTTAGGCGAGATTTACCTGAACCCTCCAATGAGCGTCATCACTGGGCAGGAACTATATCTGTAACTCACCTGTTTGCTCTAACACCTGCAGGCCACAACCAATGAAAACTTCAGTGGACCTGGAGATTTAAAAAGGGACCGCCCCCAGCATTAAACCAGGGACCAGCCTCCCCCCCCCACACACACCACAGAGGCAGACACACGCAGATACAGATGGGGAAGGGGGGGGCCTCGGGTCTGTGCGGGTTTCTAACTGAGCACGTGCAAAGACAACAGGAAGCTACTGAGTAAAGGTTAAAAGCTTTAATGACATCACACATATGTGACAGAGAGCTGTAAGTCTACAGGTGCAGGTTCATACATGAGAAGCTGTAATGATCGAAGGTCGGCTAAATATCGGCGAGCGTCTTCATTCCTATTGGTGCAGCTCTGATTGTGCAGGACGACGGCGGGGCTTCCATACATGTTCGCTACGATAGATCTACAGTGACGGGGCAGCACGGGTATCAAAGAGCAGAAATCAGCGTGGTGCGAAGAGCCGATGACGAGCAAGCAACCTTCACCAGTCTGGACCTCGCTCCCGTCGGCGGGACGGCGAGCTCCCTCCGCCCTCGCCGACACCACCTGACCAGAGATACAAAACAAGGAAGTCGCAGTTTCGCGCTCAGGTCGGAGCCTGATGAAGCATGCAGGTGGACGTTTCTAAATCACCACCTCCTTGAAGGCGATTGGCTGTCTGACAAAAACAACATGGCTGCAGAGAAACGAAAACAGAAATTATTGGAATGAAATGCACTGTTGGTCCAATTTCTCCGCGGCAGGAAACGGCGTCTGTGACGAGGAAACGACAAAAAATAGAAAAATAACAAATTTCAGAGAATAAAAAACAAACAATAACAGAACATTAGCGTGTGGTCCCTGATGATGTCATCAAAGAAAGAGCGAGATGCAGTGATGATGTCACGGCCGGTAATGCACACGGCGACAGCGGCCTCATTCGCCAACGATGACACAGCGTTACATCAGGCACTCCGACTCGCCGTCAAAAAACGACCGACACGCGAACAAAAATGCAGAACGCACAAAAATGAGGCGACGGCGGGCTTTGGCGAAACGCTCCTTTGCTCCTCGTCTCCACCGCCTCAGTCTCTGGGATTGGCCGATTTTAAAGGTGAACCATTCAGCGGGGAGGACTGAGGCTCGCCAGCCTCAGAGAGATGGCGGTTTCACCCGCTCCAAGTCGATCTTCAGGAAGCTGGCAGCGCTCTGAGGCGGCCTCCAGTTCTCCCTGGCTGATGGCGGCCCATGAGAAATGAGGCGCCTGTAAATGTGGCGATGGGTGCGTCAGAGCACCTGGGCGGTTTCGCCAAAGCGCCTCGCCGCCGCGCTCTACTGCTTCTTTTTGCTGAACAGGCTGAAGCGCTTCTCCTTGTCTTTGTCCTTCTCGCGCTTTCCGGGGCTCGACTCGGTGGTGAGCGTGATGGTGGCCGGCAGCGTGTGAGCATGCCCGGAGGCAGGCGTGCCGGGGCTGCTGCCCTGGATGTCAGAGCGGTCTGCGGCGCCGGCGTTCAGGATGGCCTGGATCCAGGTACTCATCTCCTCCTGCGGAGGCACGTAAGCAGTTAAGCAGGAACGCCACACAGGTGAGCGCTTCCACGAATCTGAGCAAAAATCAAACTCACCTCGTCTTTGGCTTGGAACAGGTATTCGTTTCCATCGGTGATTCTGAAAGAGCGAGAGGAAGACAGGCGTGAGTGGAGGAACCGTACAAACGCACCAAACCAAGCCTCAGGTCAAAGGTTAAAGTGCCGGCTGTGCTGAGATACACATCCAGGTGTGTTTAAGCGCTCAGGTGATCAGCGTTCTTTGGACCAATGACGGTCACCGGGCGAAGTCTGAACGACCCTCACCCTGACAACCAATCACAGCATCAGTTCCTGCAGGCTGCAGCTGTGATTGGGCTAACAAAAAAATGAGGCAAAGGAGGCGGAGCTGCGTCCTAATGTTGCGGCTGAGAAATGTGTTGGTGAGTAACCATGGTAATGGGATGCTGTCAAACAATAAAACATGTCAGGTGGTTGGTGTAACTCTCACAATGTCTGTGTGCGTGTGTCTGTGCGTGTGTGTCTGTGCATGTGTGCGTGTGTGTCTGTGCGTGTGTGTCTGTGTCTGTCTGTGCATGTCTGTGTGTGTGTGTCTGTCTGTGCATGTCTGTGCGTGTCTGTGCGTGTGTGTCTGTCTGTGCGTGTGTGTCTGTGTCTGTCTGTGCATGTCTGTGCGTGTGTGTGTCTGTCTGTGCGTGTCTGTGTCTGTCTGTGCGTGTCTGTGCGTGTGTGTCTGTCTGTGCGTGTGTGTCTGTGTCTGTCTGTGCATGTCTGTGCGTGTGTCTGTGTCTGTCTGTGCATGTCTGTGCGTGTGTCTGTGCGTGTGTGTGCGTGCGTCTGTGTGTGCGTGTGTCTGTGCATGTCTGTGCGTCTGTGTGCATGTGTGTCTGTGCATGTCTGTGCGTGTGTGCATGTGCGTCTGTGTGCGTGTGTGCATGTGCGTCTGTGTGCGTGTATGTCTGTGCATGTGTGTGCGTCTGTGCGTGTGTGTGCATGTGTCTGTGCATGTGTGTGCGTGCATGTCTGTGCATGTGTGTGCGTCTGTGTGCATGTGCGTCTGTGTGCGTGTATGTCAGTGCATGTGTGTGCGTGCATGTCTGTGCATGTGTGTGCGTCTGTGTGCATGTGCGTCTGTGTGCGTGTATGTCAGTGCATGTGTGTGCGTCTGTGCGTGTGTGTGCATGTGTGTCTGTGCATGTCTGTTCATGTGTGTGTGTCTGTGCGTGTGCGTGAAAACGTCTACATGTGTTTTTGTTGCGTACGCTGCGTCTAGCTCTGACGCTGTGTGAGAGGCTTGTCTAGCACAGACCTATTGCTGGAACAATCAGAGACAATTCTGCTACAATGGCAACAGCGTTGGACAGCAGGCAGAGCTCTGTGTGAGCTCGTGCACGAGGGGGAGGACGAGACGAGCGCTGTTCCTGCTGCTCGAACACCCCAGTCGCTCTCAGTCAGCTCCCCCGTAGCACTGCTCTTTATTGTGGTTACATGAATATGCATAGGTCCATTAACATATGACATCTTACACAGGCATGCATGTGAACAAAGAGTCTATGCATACGTGTAGGTAGGGCTGGGCCATATTATACCGTTCACAGTAATACCGGTATAATGTTAGGCAACGATAGGAAAATGAAATATCGCGATAGAATATGAGTGAAACGCGCATGCGCAGTGGCTTTGTTTTCATATGCACATGGCCGATTGTGGAGTGAAACAGATGAACCAGAATTGGTTTGTAAAAATGGTGCAACTTCAGTGATGTGGAACTGGTTTGGTGTTTGTCCGTCAGATACACG